>NC_061115.1:47886158-48089750 GCF_002878395.1 Capsicum annuum
CTACCATATAATGCTTCAACTGAAGCCATCTAAATGCTAGAGTGGTAGCTATTGTTGTAAGAAAAATCTACAAGAGGTAAGTTCTCAACCCAACTACCACCAAAGTTAATCACAAATGCACGAAGCATCTCCACCAATGTCTGAATAGTCTTTTCTACTTGCCCATCCAACTATGGGTGATAAGTAGTATACAGATTTACCTTAGTCCCCAACCCTTTCTAAAATGACCACCAAAAATGAGATGTAAACTGCGTACCACAATCAGAGATGATAGAAATAGGTATTGCATGCAAACTTAAAATTTTTTGAAGGCACAACCTTGCATAATCCTCAGCCAAGAAGTTAGTCCTTACTGGCAAAAAGTAAGCCGACTTTGTCATCCTATCCACCATGACCCAAACCAAATCTAATTCATTTCAAGATTGAGGGAGACTGGTAACGAAATCCATATTAATTACTTCCCACTTCCATTTAGGCAACTGAATCTCTTGATATAAGAGTCTAGACTTTATGTGGTCAGCTTCCACTTATTGGCACACCACGCACTTGGCCTCAAAATTAGCCATATCCTTCTCCATATTGTTCCACTAATATATCTCCTTAAGGTCATGATGTATTTTCATCAAACTAGGATGAACAACATAAACTGACTCATACGCCTTAGCCAAGATCCTCTCACGCAACCCATCCCCATCAGGAACACATAACTCCCTTGGTACCATAAGGTACCATCACCACTAATCTTAAAAGCCACCACCATTTGTCCACTAATATCACCCTTGATCCTTATCAATACAGGATCTAACATTTGCCTCTCCTTGATTTCAGTAGCAAAAGACGTTCGTTCCACTTCCTACACTAACACACTACGCTCCTCGAAGTCCAAAAGGTAAAATCAAAGGTTAGCCAAGTTGTGAATGTCCTTTGCTAACTCTAACTTTTTCTTATCCACATGAGCTAGACTCCCCATGGATAACCTGCTAAGGGCATCACCAACCACGTTAGCTTTACTTGGATAGTAGTAAAGATTCATGTCATAATCCTTGAGGAGCTCAACCCATCTTCTCTGCTTGAGGTTAAGCTCTTTCTGATTAAACACCTATTGTATGCTTTTATGATTAGAAAAGATATCCACATGCACTCCATACAAATAGTGACACCAGATATTCAATGCAAACACCACAACTAATAGTTCTAAGCCATGAGTCAGATAATTTCTTTCATACACCTTCAACTGTATAGAGGCATAAGCTATTATCTTTCTATACTATATCAGAATGCAACCAAGTCCCACACGAGATGCGTCATAGTAGACCACCAACCAATCAGTGACTTCAGGCAAAGTTAAAATTGGAGCTAAAGTGAGCTTATCCTTCATCTTCTCAAAACTCCTCTCACAAGCATTATTCCATAGGATCTTTACCTTTTTCTAAGTCAACTTAGTCAATGGGGAAGATATAGTCAAAAAACTTTTCACAAACCTCCTATAAGAACAAGCTAAACCCAAGAAGCTCTAAATATTGATTAAAGTCATGGGTCTAGGCCACTTTTTAGCCACTACAACATTCTGCGGATCCACCATGATCCTCTCAATAGAAATAATATTACTTAGAAAAGTGACAGCATTCAACCAGAATCACATTTTGAAAACTTGGCATACAACTGCTGCTTCTTTATAGTCTATAATACAATACAGAAGTGATTCACATGGTCCACCTCACTATTTGAAAACACCAGAATATCATCAATGAAAATAGTGACAAACAAATCCATAACTAATGGAAAACCCTATTCATCAAATCCATGAATGTCGTGGGGTTATTGGTCAACCCAAAAGACATAACCAAAAACTCAAAATGCCCATACCAGGTACGGAAGTTATTCTTATGTATTTTCCTCCTTAATCCTTAATTTTTGATACCCAGACCGAAGATCAATCTTGGAGAAAAACTTAACACCCTATAACTGATCAAACAAATCATCTATCCATAGAAAAAAATACTTATTCTTTATTACCACCTTATTCAACTGCCGATAATCAATGCATATCCAAAAGTAACCATACTTCTTATGCACAAATAACATGGTGCACCCTACGGGGACATACTAGGATGGATGAGACCTTTATCTAAATGAACCTTGAGTTGCTCTTTAAGCTCCTTTAACTCATCCAGAGCCATTCTATACTGGGGAATAAAAATTGGATGCGTGTCTAGAATAAGATCAATCCCAAACTCAATCTCCCTATCGGGAGGAATACCAGAAAGGTCACGAGGGAAGACATCAGAAAATTCATTCACCATCAAGATAGAATGCAAAGAAGGACTATCCGAGCTAGAATATTTAACTTAAACTAGATGATAGAGATACCCTTTAGAGATAAATATCCTAGCATTAAGATAAGATATGAATTTATCCTTAGGATCTAAAGAACCACCCTCCCACTCAATAACTGATTTATTAGGGAATTTAAAGACAACTTTATGAGTCCGACAGTCTAGAGAACTATAGCATGAGTGAAACCACTCAATCCCTAATATAATATCAAAATCCACTATATCTAATTCAAATACATCCACCAAAGTTTCTTTACTACCAAAAGATACCACACCCCCTATAGGATCTTTTAGCAATCATAGAGTCACCTATGGGGGTAGAAATAGGAAAAGGATCCAAAACACACTCCAGACCAAAACCAAAATACACAGCCACAAATGGGGTCACATAAGAGAGAGCGGATGCCAGATCAAGTAAATAGTCCATATCATGAGAAAATAGTTTTATCATACCAATAATGACATCAAGTGATGCCTTAGACTCTTATCGGGTAGTGAGAGCATAGACACAGTTTTGACCAGTGCCAAAACTAGATGGTGCACCCTTTTATGTCAAAGATGATGATGAAGTAACCAGAACCTTATTCTCCCCAAAAGTAACCTTACCTATGGATAGTTTCTGAGAAAATGCCTTGCATGACCATAGTTAAAGAACTTATCTTGCATGACCATAGTTAAAGAACTTATCCCTTCTCTCATCATAGAAACCCCAATGGAATCTACCATAAAACCTACAAAAAGGATATGAGGAAGCTAACTGAGCTCCACTAGCCTGATATTAGGCATCCAGTGCCCTGAAGTTATCGCCACCTTGGGATTACCTATCACCCAATGGGCTTTCGGTTGAGAGAACTAGCCGTTGAGTAAGACCCAAAATTGCCACACTTCTTATTGGTTTATTTCTTACCATCCCTACCATTCTGCTATTGGCCACCACCCTGCTTAAAGAACCCGAACTTGTTGTCCTGCCTTTTTCCTATTTTAGCTTAATTCTTATTCTCTTTCCCTACCTGTTGAATGTACATAACCAACCAGGAGATATCCAAGTCCTTGATCAACAAGGTAGCCTTAATCTCTAATATCAACCCTTTGGATAACCAAGAAGCAAACTTCCTTATTTTAGCCCTCATACTAGAAACTATCTCCAAAGAATACCATGATAATTGGTGAAACTTCAATGCATACTCATTGACAGACATCTTACCTCACTTCAGATTAACAAACTCTTCCACCTTATCTTCCCTCAACTCCTTAGGAAAGAAGTAGTCCAGAAAAGCATTAGAGAAATCCACCCATAGTGATAACTCATTAGTCTCACCCCTTGTATGATCCCATTCCTCATACCATTGTTATGCCACCTCCTTCTACTGATAGGCGGTAAACTCCACACCCTTCACATTCATGTCATCCATATCACAGAAGATCTTTTCCATCTCATAAAAAAACCTTAAGGATACTGCATAACGTTAACACTCATAAAGTTCAGAGGGTTCAATCTCATGAATTGGCCAACCCTTGTGTCCTCAGAAGATGGAGTAACAGGAACACCATCCTCAAATTAAGTAGCTACTAACTGTGCTATCATATGAATAGATTGATGAAACTCAGTGTTTGTCACTTCAGCCTAAGGAGTCTGAAATGGACTAAAGAGATCCGATAGAACTCAAAAATAGTCTAGAACTAGAACCTTAGATTGGGTCTAGACCCCATAAGTAGAAAAAGTCCCATTAACATTGTCCCTATTTAGGATAGAGGAGTTTTTATGATCTTCAGATCATTGAGGAGGCATGATATGAAAAGCAAATAGACAGGGATTAGAGGAGAGTTTAGGACCTTTTACTCTATAGCTTAAAAATAGAACAGAAGAAAGAAAAACATTTCTAAATGCCTTGTAGCCTTTCCTTTATGAGTATGGCATGTTGCACACTCTTAAAAGATACTTTACTCTACAAGACTTTATGGACTCCCAAGTGACAATGAACATAGGGCTCTGATACTAATCTGACATGACCCAAACCAAGGCTTCACCGTGTCGGGTGACTCAAGCGTAATCGAGTCTAGAGACCACACCCATTACCCACCCATAATCTCTGTACACTATATTTTGAAGAATACCTAATTATATAATATAAAAAATAGAACAATCACAAATCAAATATAGTTAAATGATGTTAGCCCCAGTACCAATACAATTCCCAAGGTTGACACAAATTTTGATACCACCCACGCCAACCTAAAGTAGTCTCATAAAGTCTCAATCCAGAATTAAAATAATATTTGATCGGAACATGCCTCGACCATAGCCAAAACCAAAGTCTAAGAAATAAAAAAAGTATGTAGAGAAGATCATAATATGAAATGGAGCCTTTCGGAGTATGGAAGGTTACCACTTTAATCCGACATAAAGTTGTCCCCGAATCCAAGTCACTGAGTAGGAGCAGTAATATGGCTGGTTCCTATATCGCATGAGTATATAGCACCCAAAGATGGGTTAGAATATACTCAGGAGTAAGGATAAAATAATACCAATATTTAAAACTATGTACACAACTATATGCAATCATATCCATACATATATACATATATATATATAATCCATGCCGGTAAAGGGAATTGGGTGTAGCATGTATTTAAATCCTTAACCTAGGTTGTGTATCTTCACTATCCTAAAACCATCCATGGGGTATATGGGTCCAGTGTTACCCTATGAACAGGCCCCAGTGCATATCACCGTATGAACTGGAGATATCATTAGGGTTTGGGATTCTTGTGTACCCTTCACCCATCGTGATACATATATAGAAGTATGAATTAGGGGGTTATTATGTACCGCACAAGTATATGGTCACCATGACCGACCCTCATATTGGCAAATATGAGTTTCCAGTGTCCGTCCATTAGACTCACATCTTCACGGTTAACTATCACAACCCACCATTATTGCCAAATTAAAACCTTTAGCATATATCAAAACCACTAATTTTATATATTAATTACCAAGGCATTATGAAGTATTATCATCATACCTACTATAGCCTGCAAGCAATGTCATTATCCAATACTTAGTGGATTCCTATGTACCTCGTAATGTCCATTAGTAAAATCATTTGGGGGATTCCCGTGTACCCACAAGGTTTTTAATGTAAACCAAAGTCATGGCCACCAAGGTCTTACTATTTAACTATTTAAACCATCCAAACCAACTTCAAGTTCCATTACCATGTTATGCACAGCATAATTTTCCATAAAAGCGAAGCTTTGTAACAAAAAAATTTTCATAGGCATTTTAACAAATATATTGAGGGCATATAGTTTCCCAAACCAAATCCAAGTGCCAATTAACCACTACTATGTAAGCACATGTTCAAAACCATAAATATAACATGAAAACTACAATTAGAACATGGGAAAACATTATCCAACTAAGAACAACCAAAACCCTTAACATAATTTAAAAACCCAAACAATACAACATTAATACCATGAAAACCACCCATGAAAAAATGCGTTTAGTTTGAACAAATAATGAGAGAGTAGTAACATGCCTTAGATCCCAAAAAGTACAAAGTGATTTGCTATTGAAACCCCTATTTGATCGTACTGAAGAAATCCTAGCCTTTTTCTTGAACCAAAATCTTGAAAGATATTTGAGAGTGTTTAAAGTGTTTTTAATTAAGAATAATAGGGTAAATGACTTCCCATTAGCGTTTTAAGTCATAGGGTCATCATAGGTTAAGTGTGGAAATGTCCAGAATACCCCCCAACTTAAACTGTAAAAATTTTTGCAGGAGGTTACGACTACCCCCTAAACTATACCCATAACATACGAGTGGTACCTACCAATTGTATCCTAGATAAAATATTGGACATCACATACTATCCACTATATGATATTCCTTGCCTAAGTCTTACCCATACCATACAAGTAGTATCCTCAAATCATATCCAAGATAGAATAAAGAGGTTGGACACTAGACAACATATGTATTGGACTATACCACTCGTACGATCTCTATAAGACCTTTATGATATCCATTCATACCTTTGATAGAAACTAACCAAAATTACACTGTATAACATATGATCAAGGCCCCTAAACTATACCTACATCAAATAATAAGTACCCTCTAATCGTATGATTTCCAAAAACTCAAACTCAAGAAATTTCTAAGGGTTAAAACTTAAGGCATTTTGATAGAAAATTAATTAAAGAAAAAAGATGAGTAAATGTTGAGCATCGGAATTTTGATAGAAAAATAATTAAAGAAAAAAGATGAGTCAACGTTGAGCATCAACAAATACCCTTGATTGACCCAAGATTGATGTAAGAATCTTTGGGCAATCAAGTTGACATAGCCAATTTTGTCCCTGGAAAAAAAAGTTTGGAAGATTAGCTATAGTTTCTGAGCTGCCAACATATCTCAAGTTTCATGACAAATCAGATCATTTGTAATTTGAACCATAGAAAATTTTGATCACTTCAAAATTTGCCTAGTGTAGAATTTTGGTAGCACTGTGTTCTTTTGGAGGTGACTGCAAAGATTGTAGCACGAATGGAATGGATATAACTATGCTTATATACCTGAATTAGTTCTTTTGTAAATATGGGAATGATAGGGTGTTTGATAGAAAACTCTACTGAGAATTTAGAAAGTAAAAAGGATCACAGACTTTCAAAAACTATCAGTGTTTGATTATTACATCACTGGGTGATGAAACTAGGATGTAAGAAGGTGGAAAATTGAGTTGAGATGAGTTTCTTTACTAGAATTCTTGATATAACAAGGGATACTTGATATTTTCTAGCTTGTCTAGTTTGATGCTAAGAGAGTAGATTTACATTGTAGTCATTATCCTGTAAAATAGGTAAAAAGGTGAAAAGTACCTATCAATGTTCAAAAGTTATATATTGAAATTGTAATGTAAGGAGTAGAGTGTAGACATTCAAACTAGTGTTGTAATCTCCATTCTGTGTAGGCCTCTGACTAGTGAGAAATAGCTAAAATGTAAAACTCCTCCGTTGGTGGAGCTATTATAAAAAATAAGAACCTCCAACTAGTGAGTAGTTTTTGAAGAGTAAAGCCTCCTACTGGCGGGGTGTTTACTTAAGTAAAAGCCTCCAACTGGAGGTGCCATTGCTAAAATATAAAAAAACCTTATTCTGGCCAGGTAATTTTTAACCCAAATTTGGTGACAATAGGTATTGGGATCTAATGCTACTACGGTAGTGTCTTTCTTGCTGCTAAATAGTAAATTTTTTATACTTCTAGATAGCAGATTTTAATACATTTGCTATGGTGTGATTCTCTGATGGGTTGATCATGCTTTGTATTCTAAAATGTGATTCTCTAATATGGTGGAGCATTAGTTTTCTTATGTACATTCTCCGATGTGTCAGAGTGTCTCCTTGCTATAATACAACTTCTGATATAGTGGAGAGATGTATTGCTCATTTACATTCTTTGACATAGTAGAGGGTCGCTTTGCTTTCTTAAGTACAATATTCAAAATGTTGGATCAGTTTCATTTACTTATATACAATCCTCAAAATATGGGATCTTAACTTTATTTTCTAATACACAATCCTCAAAATGTGGGAGCTAACTTTGTTTGCTTATACACAATCCTCAAAATAAGGTAGCTTGACTGTGTTTTCTTATATAAAGTCCTCAAAATATGGGACTTTTACTTTGTTTTATTTTGTACAGTCTTCCAAATCTGTATCCTTTCATGTAGTTAGACAACACTTTCAAATTGGCGGAGTTATTTGATGTAATTAGATAGTGATACTTCAATTTCGAAGTTATTTGATTCAGTCAAGTGGCGAGCTTTGACTGGTGGAGTTTATAAGAAGAAGTAAAATAGCATAATTGTCCTATAAGAGCCCAATTGTCATCTATGATCTATATCTTCGATGTATCTATAAAAGAATTCAAATAAAACTCTTAGATCTTGTGAGGATCAGTATACATTTTGTTAAAATAGACTAAGGAGAGTATTTTGGTCATGTTGTTATGATAAGACGCATGATGTCTCTATATATTGAGTGTATATAATATGACATGTTCTTAAGTTTTTTGAGCCTCTATTTATCGATCATAACCCACACAGCTTTATCCTTCAGATTAAACTCCTCTGACTTTTATCTATGCTACAATGACTTTGATGGCAAGATCACTTATATATACTGGGTTATATTATGGGAAATAAAGGGGTTTTCCTAAAAGTAATATCAAACCTTTTAGGTTGCCTAAATATCCTCAAATAAGAATCAAGTCTGTATGTATTTCAAGAGGGTAAAGACAGAAATATGAAATACAATGACCCAGTTTGACTCATACTACCTACGTATCCAAGTGGAATTAGGTCATGACATAGTTAAAATACAAGGGGAGAAATGAAAATATGAAATGCAATGATCGATCCTAGCATAGGCTACCTATATATCCAAGTGGAGTCAAGTCAGGAAGCAGTTCAAGTACAAGAGGAAGAAATAAAAATATAGAATGCAATGACTGAGCCTGACTCAAGCTTCTTACGTATCCAAGTGGAATTGGGTCAACCTGTAGTTTGGTATAAAAAAGAGTAAAATATGAAAGGACCAAATCTGATGACGAGTGCTTACATATCCCACCGAGAGTAGTCATGTCGAGCGTAGTTCTGAATACATGAAAGGATGATGTATTTGGTTTTTCAAAGGAAAAATAGACCCGATATGGGCTTCCTACATATCCCACCATTGGAACTTAGGCTAATAATACATTAGAGAAAAATGCAAAAGTACAAAGAAATAACAACTAGTCCTAATGTCCACTAACATATTACTTCTTGATAGTGTTTGAATTGATCGGCTACATGCTCATTGTGCCATCCATTTCTGCAAGGATTACTGTTGCTTCTGAGAGTACTCGGTGAACCATATATGAACCTTACCAACTTGGAGAAACTTTTTCTTTAGATTTATCCTAGTGACAAAATATTTTCTCTAATATCAACTGTCTTTGTATGAATCATCGAGGCTTTACTTTCTTATTAAATGCCTGGATCATTCTAATGTAAACCAAAATGTAAATTCTCTTAATATTCTTATTTGTGACCTCAATTGTAAATTGTAAATTGTAAACAAAAATGTAAGGAGTTGACATAGTGGATGTTCTGATAATGGTGCGATATTCAAGCAAAGCATATGGTAGTTTCTCATACCGTTCCCTATTACCGACAACTATTTTCCTCAAGATTCTCGTAATATTCTTATTTGTGATGTCAATTTCTCCATTCATTTGGGTCTAATATGCTATGGAATTTTTATGAGAGATCTTAAAATTTTCATAAATTTCTCTCATGAGATTGCTATTAAGATTGGCCTCGTTATGTATTATGATTGACTCTAGAATCCCAACCGATTTTCTATGTTACTGCAAGTTAAATTCTATACTAACATCTTAGTTATTGCCTTGTGTATTAAAGTTTCAACCCACTTTGTGAAATAGTCAATAGCCACTAAGACAAAATAATGTCCATTTGATGCAGAAGGCTCTATAGACCCAATAAAATCCTTTCTCCAAGTAGCAAATAGCCTAGGGGAACCCATCATATTTAGCTTATCTAGTGAAACCCATATAAAATCCCTAAACTCGATATTGGTGTTATCTGTGCATGTATCATATGCTATCCCTTTTCATGGTCATCCAAAAGTATCCAACTCTTAAAATCTTTCTTTCTAGAATGAACCCATTTATATGGGGTCCACAAGTTTCTGCATGTATTTCTTCCATCTATTGGTTCTGTAGCATTGACTCACTGCACAAATCCCAAATTTAGAGTCCTATACAAGATTTCTCTATTAGGAAAAAATGATTAGTCATCCTTTTTAAAGTCCTCTCTATTTTGCTAGTAACACTTTTTGGTATTCTTCGAGTAGAATTATGATGCCATAATACCATGACTTTCATTATGGTTCTTCATCTACATGAAAATAGTATGCTTGTTGATAGTGTATGTCCACCTTGATGTTATCAATACAATTCTTTTCTGGATGTTGGATAATTTAAGATAGGGTTGCCAAGGCGTCGACACACTCATTTTAAATTTGGGCAACATCTTTGAACTTAATCTTCATAAGTCTTTTGCTCAGCTCCTTAAAAAATTATGCGTAAGGAATGATCTTGAAATTCTTAGTGGTTCATTCTCCTTGTACTTGATGAACAAACAAATCCAAATTTCCTATCACTAAAAGATCCTTAACATTCTTGTCTACCATTATTAGGAGTTGATAATACAAGCCTCATATTCTACCATAATGTTCATACAAGGAAACCTAATCTTCATTGAGATCGATAATATTGACCAATTTCTAAAATTAGTACTACCCCAATTCTGTCTCTGTTAAAGTTTGATGGTCCATTAAGAACATTCTCCATTAGTCATATGATATTTTCTCCTATGAACAACACTTGTTTATCAGGGAAGTAGGTCTCAAGTCTCTTGTAATCTCAATCCACTATATTTTATGTGAGGTTATTAGACAAAGCTTTTCCATTAATGGGTTTTTGTGTCATGTACACAATATAAAACTTGCTCAACAAAATCTACCATTTCACTAATTTTCCAGAAGGCATTGGTTTCTTAAAGATGTAATTAAGTTGATTCATTCTTGAAATCAAGTATGTGGTATACACGGATAGGTAGTACCTCAACTTTTGTTCAGCATATGTCAATGAGCAACAGGTTTGCTCTAACAGTATATACCTTCATATAGGGGGATTTTTATGATCATGTAGTAAATGGCTTGCTCCTTATTTCCTATCTCATCATGCTGCCCCAACATAAATTCAAATAAACCATCCATAATAGGTGGGTATAATAACAATGACTCCTAGGCTCTGGTTGAACCAATATAGACGGATTGGATAAGTACTACTTGATTTTATCAAAATCCTTTTGGTATTCTTATGTCTATCAAGTGGCGACATCCTTTTTCAATAACTTTAATATGGGTTCACAAATTATCGTGGATTGACCTATGAACCAACTGATGTATTTGAGCCTCCACAAGAAACTCATTACTTCCTTTTTGGTCTTAGAAGGTGGTAATTCATGGATCACTTTTATCTTAGATATATTCAACACTATACCTATCCTGCTAATAATAAATCCCAATAATTTTCATGTGGAAACTCCGCAGGCGCATTTGGATGGATTTAACTTTAATTCATACCTTCACAATCTTTCAAAGAACTTTCATAAATCCAAGTGATACAAACTCTTTTTAGATTTGATAACAACATCATCCAAATATACCTTAATCTCTTTGTGAATCATATCATGATAAAGGGTAGTCATGGCCCTCTTGTATGTTGCTCTAATATTTTTAAGTCCAAATGTTATTACCCTGTAGCAATATACTACCCAAGGAGTGATAAAGGCCAGCTTCTATGCATCATCCTTATTTTTCAAGATAAGATAATATCCCTTAAAATAATTAACAAATAAATGCAATTGATGTTTTGCATAATAATCAATGATTGTATGAATGATTGGGACAGAAGAATCAGTCTTAGGACTAGCCTTGTTGAGATCCCAAGATTCTAAACATATTATTATCTTCTTGTCCTTTTTCTGCACTGGCATGATGTTTTCCAACTAGGTAGGGTAATTTGTTAACCTTACGACGTTAGCTTCAATTTGTTTGGCCACCTCGTCCTTCATTCTCAAACTCAAATTGGGTTTGAATTTTCTAATCTATTGCTTCACAGGAGGATATACGGGGTTAATTGGTAGTCAATGTGAGACGATATCAGTGCTAAACCTGGCATGTCGTCATAAGGCCAACCAAACATATCAACATATTGCTTGTGAAATTTTATTAATTATTGCTTTCTCTCAGCTTCCAAGTATATGTTGACTCACATTTTCTTCCCCATTTTCTCATTACCCAAATTGGAAACCTTAGTTTCATCTATATTTGGGTTCTTCTAACTTTCAAGTTGCTCGACAACATATGGTAGGTTTTCATACTTTCATCATATTTCTAATAGTCCTGATCGTTGCTTGATGTCGCCCAAGATATGCCTCCAAAAAAGCATAATGTGGTCGCTGTCAAATCTAGAAACCCGACAAATGTTACGATCGAACCTACAGTAATATGTCAATGTCTCTCACAAATTTGCTGAAATGGCCAAAACAATGTAGAAAAGTAATTATTGCAAAAATAGTATCAATCGTGACAAATCTTGGTCATTTCTGGGTTGAAATCAATTTGAGATGAATACTAGGACTGTGTTCCCCCTAATTTCCTAGCTCTTTGGATTTATCGTGATTCATCGAACTATCCCAATACCTTGTATGCAGAATCTAATAATTATGTACCACCAACCATCTTGTGAATACCTTTGGTGAATTCTCACTTTAACTTTGGTATCTTAGAGTGTCATTTTTACTAACCATTATCCTAGGTCCTAATTAACTGTTACTTTTTGAGTGTCAAGCTAATTAGATGAGGGTTGGTTGCCTCAAATTTCTATCGTGATATTTTTTTCCTAATATCTACATCTCTTGTGAAGTATAAAATACATGTAGGTTCTTAAATTTTTTACATCGTTAAGAAGCAATCTAACCGAAGAAATGCAAGAATATTCATCAAGAACAACTTTGCACTTTCTCTATGTCGTTATCTATAAGGGTTCCCACAATACTAGTTAGGTGATTTAGCCACTCGTGTTTTCAAGAACATCTATTGAATTTAATAAAGAAATCATACAACTAATCTTACAAAAATTTAAGAACAAAACCTAGAATTACTAATTAATAATCAACCGTAAAAACCATGAACAATAGATTCCAAGATCAAAGGTAAATCATAGAATCAATAGAGAGTTGTGAATGTAAAGAGTACGTAAGCTAATACAAAAAACATTAAAAGGATATTTATAGAATACATCAAAACCCTAAAAATCCAAAACCAAAATAAATAAGGAAAACCCGATCGGTGACCAGTTACGAACCCACTTACAAGATGTAAGAGGTACTTACGGCCCATCGGTGGGTTGTAAGTGTCAAAAATCATTGCAAGCTATACGATGCTACCCCTGATGGAACTTACGGGGTTGTAAGTTGAACTTACGCCATATAAGTGACCCCTTTATAACTCTCAGACACGTATTCAAACTTCAGAACTTTAGATTTTTATCTTTTTTTACTTATGTGGCTACTTATGGTCACAGTAAGTGGCATTTTCAACTTTTAAGAGGTCCTCCATAATTTCCAGACCAAAGTTTAGACTTCAACTTCAAATAATAATTCCATATGATACTTACAAGGCCACTTACGGTGGCCGTAAGTGGAACTTACGGACCGTAAGTGAGGCCTTTTGCACACTTCACTCTTTTCTTCTTTTCAGATCCCTAACCTAGTTTCTTGTGAAACAAACACGAAAAAACATCATATCTAAAAAAATAAACCTAAGTACGTAGCTATTTTCCTATTTTAAGCATTGAAAGTGCCATGAAACCATGGCACATCAACACCCTCAACTTAAAATGTTTGCATATCCTCAAGTAACAAGCACTTAACAAAACTGCACGATGATGCTTAACCAAGATAAACCTAAGGTACCTATGATAGTCAACTCAATTTTAGCTTAAATCATTACCCCCTCCTATTTCCATCTTGTAAAAACTATTGTGTGGATCTATGTAGCATAATAATGTGACATAAAGAAATCAAGCTATGGTATTACATTAGCAACAAATAACCAAGAAAGTACTCGAGTTATAATACTCAAATAGATAAGCAGCCAATAACACAACCCATGTACCCTTCTAAAAATGAATTCACAATCTCACAGTATGATTATGCATGTCAATGCGGGGACAATATCAAGACACTTACACTCATAAAAGGAGTTCTAATGAATATGTATTGAATACCATAGGCTTGACCTTATTTTCTTTACCTTAGTTTTTTGGATAGTCAAGATAGGATCACTATAGGGCCTTATTCAAATTGTAACGTTGGCTTAGGGGCTATTATGGTACATTTAGGAACTAGTGACTTACCCTTTTTGACCCTACAATTACTTTTAATGTACACTTCTCAATCTCAATTTTTTCTCTAGTTTCTTTCTTATTTCTCCCTTTATCTCTTTTATTGCTTATTCAGGTTGGGCGTGGTTTTTTTTTATTCTTTTTTCTTTTTTTCAATTTTTTTACCACACCCAACCCTATTTTATTTTCTTTTTTTCAAACCATTTTTCATACCCGATTATAACTATGCATGTATATGATATCCACCCTCAACTAAGGTGATTTGTCTAAGCTAAGGTGCATAATGTCCAAGGTGGGACCAGTGCGAAAATAGGTTCATTGTAATTAAACTGGAAAGGTAAAAGGTGTAAACAAAAAAATTGGTCAATATAGACTCAAATTCATAGATCAAGGGATACTTATTCAGATTTGGATGGTCATTTATCCTAAGAGTGGACTAAATTCTAAAATGTTCTATGATCACATCCTAACCATTTATCCTATAACCTAGGCAAGACTAATGGGGCAAGTTCTGGATTAAATTCACAAAGTGATCAAGGTAAGTATCTCATAAACACACGGTATAGGGTCATATTATGAACTACTACCTATCTAGTTCATGCAAATGCTAAGCTATGATTATTCTGCCCCTAATACTAATTCCATAACAACATTCACAATGGTTGCACCTACACGGACATAGCACAGTTCATAAAAAACTTCTTAGAGGGATATCATTTTTCTCAAAATACTTTAAAATAATCAAAAGATATCAATTGTCCTTAGGTCACTTATTTTTGCCACACGTGAACAAAAACAAAGCATAATACATATATGACACAAATACAAAACATCCTAAACATTCCAGTTCTACTATAATAGTGCTGTCGATGAGAAAAGAAACATGGACAGAAAAAGCCTCTATTGTGGTACACTCCTAACTCCAACTAAAGAATATGCACTATCCCCAATGCATAACTATTACATAAAATAGGGAATTGAAGATAAATATGGGATGCTCCAAGCATCCATATTAGACTCGTCCCTATCCAGGACATGTCATAGCTCATCCTACAGAGGTGGTGGTAGGGAATAACTAGATGAAGCACCCACTGCTAGCTCAGCTTGTCTCTATGAATCAACTACTAAGGATACCCTAAAATCATAGGTGCCCCTTTTTAGGGCCCAGTCAAAGGGCATGATGCGGTCATGTAGCTCTCTCATGGTCCTAACCACTGAGAAAACATCCTCATCCACAAAAAAATGGGATAAATGGAGGAATGACATGAACTAAATTTTCTTCCAGTGATTGAACCTCAACACATAATATAGACTTCTCCTAAAAAAAGCTAGATAAATTAAAATCTTAGATCTCACTAAATCGTGAAGTCATCCTATCCTTGAAGCTATTAATTTATGCATGAAGTACTCTCATTTACTATGGCATCTCAACCCTTATCCTCACCTCAAACTGGGCCTCAGTGGTCTCAAGTGTAGTATAAACCTATGGTCATATCTGTCTATATAGTGCAACCAAATAAAACTCTATCTAAGTGAGGTGGGTTGTAACCTCATCTTGTAGCTCAACCAAGAACTATAGAAAATCATGCAGTGCTGGCCAAACCATCAACTGTAAGGCGAGTGGGCAAAGTGGATACCCAAAAAATATAAAAGTAGAAGTTGGGGATGACGTAGATGTAGGCATGCCCCCAACCTATATCAAAATTAGGCTCAGCTCTTTGCTTGCCCATCTCAATATCAATATCAATGCTAGAACTCTCAATAGGCTCAGCTAGAATTGATTGTCCCTCAAAATGTATCAAAACTAAAGGTCCCTTAGAATGGATTAGAATAGTAGTGGAAAGTGGTTCCACTCTCTATACAAGAACTGAGTTTGCTGGGTCCTTTATCAAACTAATATCCGTAGTGCTCTTCACCTAAATACTACAATAAATATCAAGAATATTTGGCATGCCATCTGCATCTTATAACTTCTAGAAATGACATAGGAAATAGAGAGTTGTGGTCTCACTGAATGCTCAAACATGAATTTACAATTAGATTAGGGACGTAAAATCAATGTCATTTTTGGAAGAAAGGCTGGAAACCAATACAACACTCTCCTATGTAAGTATATTGTTTGACGCAGTTGGACTCACCCTGAATTATACCATGATACACAAAAGCTTTGCTGTAAAATGCAGTGTTGCCTTTTTTTATCTCTCCCTTACCCTCTATCTAGTATAAATTAGTGCTTAAATAAGAAATCTAGATAGCTATCCACCTATCCAAGTCAATCCTCTAACAGCGGTAGTTTGCATATCTCATAAAATCAAAATCCATTGTCGATGCCAGTGCCACATAATTTGACCCAAATAATACCTGATAGATGGCTACTATAGAAATTTTCTTTCTAAATTCTCTTACTAGAGTATGGTCTTTTTGGGGCTACTCTACACCTCTACCTTCACTTAGAGTAATCAAGTAGATAATTGAGGGGTAAGAGGCATAAAACTCCTGAACTAGAGCCGGGCTGTATGAACCTTGGGTCCAAGTTATCCACTTTGTCTGATAATGATCAAAAGAGGACTGCAGGTTCAGTGGCCCAGCTATCCCCATCAGGTCAACTCTCTTCTTAGCTACAATAGTCCTATTAGGATGGCCCTGCTCCCTAATGACAATGTCCCTGATGAGTGGTGATTTTACCACTTATTTGTACTTAATATTTGTGCACACTACCAAGTTTTGTATATATAAATAATAAATAATCATAATTTAATGCACTAATACCCATATTTTGTACATATAGAGTTGGTGAGATAAAAATATGTCGATTGAAGCTAAAATAGATCAAGTGGAAGAAAAAAAGTGACGCTAAAGACCTAGAGCAGTCATCAGCCCCAGTTACCGTGATTGAGAGCCAAAGGATGTGATCATAGTTGGTCAATATGGCTAATGAAATATGATCACAGAATCATACCATGGTCGCATTGGCCATGGTCATGGATAACCTTATGCGATTACGGCTAAGCGGGAATGTTGCCCTAGGAAGGTTTTGTAATTTCAGTTGGCTAAATCCCAAACCTTATATAGGCAAAATCCCATTCTTCTTTGGGTATTACTTACCTTATAGACAATTTTGAATTTTAAATAAGAACCCTAATTGGGCAAGATTGTAACTAATTTTGGAGACTTAAATTCTTAGTGTTTTGTGAAGGATGAATGCTTCGGATAATCCTTATGGTATATCTTTCTCTACTTTCTTAATGAGTAGATAAGTAATATATTCTTGGGATTATGTTGAACTAAAGTGTAATTATATATGGGGGATATTGTGTTTGCATGATTTTTAGTTGTTAAGTACGGATTCCACCATTGCTTGAGTTTAATAGTTTGAATTTGCAGGTGTAAACCCTAATCTCCAAATAGGTTTGATGGGTGACAACCCCAAACTCTAGAAACCCATCATCATCCTTGAAAGAGGGATGAAACTAAACATATGGGAAGCCATAGCATCCTTGAAAGAAGGCTATACGGAGAAAAGGCAGTGGTGGACAATTAAGCATGTGCTTTACTACCTTTTACAATCTTAGACATAGATTTAAATGGAGTGTAAGTCATATCTAAGGCATTTTCCTAGAAATAGAGATGTCTAATTAAGGTTTTAGTTGACTATGAATGACACACTCTTTAGGTGCTCGAAAAATCAAATGGGTGACATTTTTGTCATTTTGTTGAAAGATTAACCACAAAGACCCTCTACCTAGCCCATCTCTCTCTTAACTGGTAAGATTCATGTTAAACCCCCATTAACCTGCATGCTCTTACTTTTAGGTAGGCATAATCCCAAGATTACCTCCAAAATTGATTTTAAATGAAAAGTACAATACTAGTGTGTTTTTTGACAAAATATTATTTTAAACAAAATCAAAACCAAATCCCCATTATACTTTAAATGTTGTTTTTGTTGCATTCCCGGCATCCTTTTAGTAACTAGAGCACCCATAGGACATAAAATTTAAATTTCACTCCTTGTGGTTTGATCCCAGTGTGAGTTTGGATATTGATAATGACCGCCTTACCCCTTAAACATGTTAATAAATTGAGCATTATCAAAATGGTATCATTTCCAAGGAGTGGAATATAGATTTCACTTGTACAGTGTGATTTTTAGTTGGGTGTACCCGGAGTGGTGTTATTTACTTTTTTTATTTTTATTTTTGTAGGTGATCATAGTGTTAATACAACAATGAGTGATAACTCTATTAAAATAGGGCCCTTTAATATTATTCTCAATGATGAGGAACAACTCAATGAAGCGGGCTAAACCAGTGCAATCCGTATCCCACCAACTAATGGGGATAAATTTTTCCATGTAACTACTGTTATGTTACACATGTTACAAATGAAGTGGCTATACGCTGGTCAAGCATATGAGGATCCCAATGTTCACTTGACAAATTTTGTAGAGGTGTGTGCACCTTTTTACATCGCCTTTTTAATAGGGTGGAAGCTACAGACAAGATTGCCCATAAATTAAAAGGTGACTTCTCTCAACTCTCTCAAACTGTGGTGGCATACTACACCTCCATCAAGAAATTAGAGACCAAAATTGGATAAAATGTCCATGCAACTAAATTCTAGGCCTAGAGGTGGACTCCCTAGTAATACGATTGCCAATCCAAAGAATGACGCTCAAGTACTAGCATTTGTCACTAGGAGTGGGAAGATGCTTGATGAGCACTTGAAAGATGACTTGAGTGGGAAGACTCCTTAGTCTAACCCAAAGGAGGTTTTACCTCAAAATTGAGAATAAGAAGATGAGAAAGATGATGAAGTGGTGGTTGAGGTTGAAAAGCCATAAAGTTAAACAAAGCCTATAATCTAAGTTCCTTCTCCATTCCCTAAATTATTGCAAATAAAATAGAAGGGTGACATGCCAAAAAAATTCATGTCCAATCCTAGCAATCTATCGATAAATATCCCATTGCTTGAGGCGATTCAAGAGATCCCAGGATATGCTAAGCTAATGAAGAAATTAATGTCGAAAAAGAATCTTGTCAAAGGTGACATCATTGAAGTCACCCATGGTTGTAGTGCTATCGTGGATAGTACAGTTGTGGAAAATAAAGATGATCTAGGATCTTTCACAATTCCTTGTACCACTGGAATGCATGTCTTTCCAAAATCCCTATGCAACCTTTGTGCAAGAATCAACCTCATTCCTTTTGTAATCTACAAGAATCTTGGTTTGAATTCCCCTACCTCAACCTTTATATGACTCTTAATGGCGGACCGGTCTATCAAAAGGCTGATGGGAATTTATTTGATGTCCTAGTTAAAGTGGACAAGGTTATACTTTCGGCAAATTTCGTATCTTGGACTATGAAATGGACCAAGAGGTACCTATCATCCTTGGTCATCCATTTTTAGCTACCAAAAGGGACATCATTGACTTGGAAATAGGGGAGATAAAGTTTAGAGTGCAAGAAGATAAGGTCACTTTCAAGGTTTGTAAGATGAAGAAGCAAATCACATAGTTTCAAGTTGTGTTTGTGGTGGATGTTGAGATTGAGAAGGAAAAAGAAGGCAGGCTTGAGGACCCTCCTTGAGAATGAAACAAAAAGAAAGACGTTATTCCACAACGTTAACTAAGGCATTGTATGGGAGGCAACCCATAAATTCTACGAAAGTGGCTCGAATCCTTTCTTTATGGTATTGTATCTTAGATTTTGATTTTGGCATTTCAATAACCATGCATTTGTGAAACTATAGAGAACATTGGATGAATTTAAAAGAGGAGAAAGTGTGAATTTTTTGTATGAAAAACCTAAATAAGGGAAAAGCTATCAATTTGTGAATTGAGCTGACTTGGGGAAAATAGGGGAGCAGAAATGCTCTTAGTTACCGCAATAATAGGCCCTTGGTCACAATCGTGGTCACCCGCATGCCTGGGATCACTATCATTTAACCGTGACCATGGTTTTTTCATTAATATAACCATCTGAATCTCCCATTTTCCTCACACTCCCTCTTTAAATCTTACTCTCTGATTGGACCAAATTTTGGCCACATTTAAGAGATCTCCAACAATATTCTTGAATTCCTCTTGCATCACAAATCCAATAGGTGCCTTGAATCCATGCTTTGATTTTTTAAAATAGGCCAAAGAATGCATAATGCAGAAAGGGCCTAGGTCTTTGATTCTTATGTTTCCAGGTTTTCATACTTGATATTTGTGTGGTGTTTAGTTGCTAGAGTATGGTTTGCACAGTTTGAGAAGTCTTGAGTACACAAAAATGTGTGAGAAATGGAGTATGCACATCAAGTTTTCGATGTATTGCCCAAATGAGTATTCAATAATGGTTTTTCCATTCGAAAGGGCATAATCGAGCACCTAATAGCCTTGTTCATTGGTCTAATGTGAATCCATTTTGTAGAACATGCTTGTGGTAAAAAAATTAGAAATGTTGAACATGAGAAGCTGATAGGAACTAGTCTCAGTTACCACAATCGCGGTCATTAGATCTCAATTGCGTCAGTGTGGTCGATGGTTATAACCCATAATCACGGTAACCGAGGGTGATTTCCTGTAATGCCAAAAATCCTGCATTGCAAAAATATTACCAAACATCACCAAGTGCCCATCCAATGAGATTTAGTGAACAATGTGACATAGTTTGTGGTAAAAAATGTCATTGACTAACATCATCTATGCCTAATGCTTTCAGGACAAATCTCATGGACAAGTATGATCACATACCATTCATGGCACCCGAATACCACACTCAATACTATATTGATCATTCAAGGATAAAGCTTGTCTCGGAGAGAGGAATTTGCCTGGACAATGTTCCAAAAAATCTTTCATCATTCCATGACAAGCTTAAAGCCACAGGGTGGTAGTTTTTTTCCCCGGACCTATGCAATGAACAATGGGTCTGTGAATTCTATGCCAACATTAGCGCAGTTTCTTTCACGGATCCATCAGGCAATGGCACCAAAAACTTGACAGTGCCAAAGCACACACACAAGTGTACGTGGTCTATCAAGTAGTAATGTGGCCTTCAAGAAGCGTAGTATCAATCCCATAGGGATTTGCTTCAACAATGATTCAATTCTAGTTCACAGTTTAGATTAATTTAGTGCAAGATTGACCAAAAAGAGAGTTTTAAATTTGTAACCAAAGAAAAGTAACAATGCAAAAAATAAAGATCTTGAAACAATCAATGGATTAAAACCCAGGGTTAAAGTACTTTGACCAATCATACTATGTTCTTGAACTTCATTCATTAACTTGCTTATCATTGTTGTTGATTCGTAGGGTTAATTGCATGATAATGGTCTCCCGACCTCTAATCTTTTACCTAATTTTGAATTACTGCTACATCATTGAGCAGGGATGTAATAATATAATTAAGTTTTTCAAAGCTATCAGCCTACATTTGAATCAAGTAAGGCATATAAATACTTCCCTATCCTAGACACTAATTTGAATCCCTTATTTCATAAAAGAATACAAACCATACTTTGTTCATCTCCATGTTCTATCCCCTCTTCCCTCTCCCGAGATCTAAAGGTAGATAATTGATATATTTTTTGTACTCTCCCGAGTTAAATCAAAGATGAAAACACAACCAATAATCATAAGAAAAATTAAACAAACTTAATTAAAAACAATTGTACTCATGTTCTTGGCTTTAACCCCAGAAAGAGGGCGTTTAGCCACACAGTCATAATCGTAATCACAAGGTTAAAATTAACAACTAAGAAAATGGATGAGCTAAATTAAAATAATAAAAACCTAAAATTTGAAGTTGTAGTATCTCCTTAATCCTCCAAGACGTCTAAATATCTCTAAAAAATATGACACAACATTTATTTATAATATAAGATGCAAACCTAATCTCGTGTAGGTCAAGAATTGCATTAATTTGAGCATGGGAGTAGAGGGGGCACAACCCTGGGTAGAGCACCTATCCAGACGAGGTTGAGCCTACTATAGACCCCGCTTTATCCAGGGCACCGCGGGCTGATTTACATGTCTCTCTAGAAGTTGCTTCCAAAGTTTTGGCTAAGTGTTGAGTGCCTCCTTCCATCCCTTGTATTGTGGTGTTATTTCCCTTTAATTTTCATCTTTTTCAACATCAAAATATCACAATATTCCGCTCACAAAGCTTCCTACAAAATTAGACACTACGAATTAGAGACAACCCCAACACAATATCCATGACGATGAATCAAAACAAGAGCTAAGACTAGGCTAGTTCATGTAGATCTTCAACTTATTGTTCCACCTTTAAACTTAATCAAATTGAACTTTTCACATTACCAAAAAGTTGTTCCACTCATAGTAACACATTTAAACAATTTGTAATTCCTTTAACATGATATAATCCAATGAAACCAACAAGACATAAAACTAGCTCAAGCTAGTAAAACTAGTTTTCTCGATTGAACTCTAAATGACCCAATTAAGCACAAACTTTCTTGGAATACACTTTGAACATTGAAATAACATTACTTGACACTTAGATACACATTTATCTCATTATAAAACCATATATCATATGAGTCATCCTCAAAACAAGGCTTAAAAGACTAGAATAGTGACACTAGAATGCATTAATACACCCAACATCACCATCCAACATGACTATTAAGACCCGGGGATAAATGGTGTGTTTTAGGGTGAAGCAAATCAATGATGTTTATGGGCTCCCACATGCAGACATGGGGGAATTCAAAGAAAAAAGGTGTAAGATAGGAAGTTGGTTAGTGGAAAGATTTTATCCCGAAAAGGAAGTCTCGTGGATGAAAACAAAAAAAATCTCCACGAATGGATTAATTTTTTAGGCTCGAATTTGGTTGCACATTATATGTAACCGAGTCTCCCCTTGCACCCATATGAAATTAGTCCCAGATCTGCATGCTCAAATGGTTTCTTGCATTTTAGACAACACTTCTTTGGATGTTGATCAGCTCGTAGTCAATAAAATGGACCATTTCAAGGACAAAGGTGGTACATATCTCTTTTCTCCCTCATTGATAATTGAGCTTTGAAGGAGACCAGGGGTTGGGGAGTATGCTGGAGATACTTAGGTGGACATGAAAGATCGACTTTGGGAAGTCAACATGTATTGATCTTTAGTTTCATAGGACATCCACCATAGGTCCTCTTGAGGATAATAGAGTTGATATAGCTGCCATCAGGGAGTTTGTGTCTAGTTTACCACAAGGACTAGGAGAGCCCTCCACCACTCTTCATTCATATGTGTCACATTCCTATTATGAGTAATACAAAGAGGATAAAAATATAGGAGACTACCATTGCAAGGCTTGAGAAAACCTACTCATATTTTGTGGAATCATATCGAGATCTCAGGATTACACATAAAAATATGGTCATAAGGGAGAATAAGAGGGATGAGTTCTTTAACAAGATGTCGAAGGGGGTGAAGGGCCTATGAAAGGTCCCAAAACCCCAAGATCAACTTTCTTCCTCCTGGGTAGAGAGTGATGATGAGACATTATCTAATTAGTTCGATCTTGAGGAGAACGATGATGATGCAGAGTCTAAGAGCAACAACAACCCTTGATGCTATTTCTGGGAGCACCTTTATCTATTTTATTCTTGATTATTTATGCAGTAGAGAAACTGCTACCTTTTAAGTTGGGGGTGCCTGTCTCCGTATTTATTTGATTTGGGTCTGTATTATTCATATGTCTGTCTATTTTTCTACTCTTTTAGATAATTCTTATTTTTATTTGGGTTGTAATATTTGAGCACTCTAATGGTGCCCACGTTTTCATGGATTAATTAATTTCTTCCAAGATTATTGTTTTATTTAATTTTGGTCAATAGACGAGCTTTTCCCTATGATTGACCGAGTGACAACATTCTTAAGAGAAAAGCATTGTGATTGCATTTTAGTTATGGATGTAGGGGAAGTCTGAGTACCCATGGCATAAAGATCACAAATGCAAGGGAAGTCTGCGTACCTGAGGTAGTATGGCATTGTTGATTTGGGATCATATTCATGCCCATTGGTGAAGTCTAAGTAGAAATATGGTTGGGTAGCCCATATTAAATCCTCAATGTGAGACAAGAGCTTGCGTTATTTCCATGATTAACAAATTATTTATGGTGCGAATACAAAACAAACACCCTTATCCATCCAAATTTTTGCAAAATTCAAGGGTGTGGATGTGAGAAACTTTGTAACAAAACTTTTTCTTTTTTTATGACTCCGGAAATTGACTTTGGAAAATATTTGTCTTGAGCGGGAGGAACAATTAAACCCCTCGACGAGATTCACATGCCATGTGTGGGAGCTTATTTGTCTATATCTCATGTGTACTTGTACCATCTAGAACTTGCCTCATTAGTCTTTCAAGGCTAAATTTTGATTGTATTTGGTTGGTAAATGATCCTAGGCCATTCTTGCGATATTGAAAGACCACTTTAGCCTAAAAATCCTACCAATATATAGATATAATCCTTAGTCACCAACTTTGAGCCTTTGGACTTTTCTTTGAGAAATTAATTGCAAGCTGTGACCCTTCTATTATCCCTCTATTAAGCCCTATCCTCCTTGATCTTAAGAATGAAATTTGAGGCTAAAAGTCTAAGTTGGGGGTGGTAAAAGAAGAAAGAGGTGTCATTGGGCCATGAAGTCATAAGAAAAGTACCGATACGCTTAAGAAAATAACGCAACATGATTAGAAGAAAGAAACTATCCAACAAAGTAAAGAAATACATGAATTGTGCACAAAAAAGGACAGAAAGAGAGAAGTGGAAAGAAAGTGGGAAAACAAAGAAAAGCATTGCATGCATAATAGTGAAAGAAAAGAAGTGTCCCAATAGCAAAATTGAGTGTGTTGTAGAAGTTCAAGGAGGGTTTAGCCTTGTTGTCCTAAAATTAATATTCAACCTACCGTAAACCTACATTACAAGCTCAAAAAGTACTTTTTGATTACCAACCAAATATGATCATTGTCCTGGCGATTGAAAATAGGGGCAAGCCTATGGCATGGTACTTTTTAGCATTGAGAGTTCTTGAGAGAGAGAGTGTTTGCACTTATATTCCTTATTGCATGGTTGATATCTAGGTGTGAGTATTCTTCTTTCTTGTGAGGAGGCATGTGATCAAGTTGAGATGGGTGATTTTATCACCTTCCGAACATTGAGGCAAAACAAAGTATAATGTGGTTGAGGTCAAGAACTGAGTCATTTCTAGAGT
Source organism: Capsicum annuum (assembly GCF_002878395.1). Classification (NCBI taxonomy): domain Eukaryota; kingdom Viridiplantae; phylum Streptophyta; class Magnoliopsida; order Solanales; family Solanaceae; genus Capsicum; species Capsicum annuum. The sequence continues at coordinate 47,911,761 of NC_061115.1, forward strand.
ATTAGTAGTTGTCACATGGTTGCTCATTAAAGTCTATTGAGTCCTTTAATATTTCATTTTATGTTGAGGGGTGTAGTCAAAATTATTTTGCCCATGTGTGAAGATCTTTTTGTGGTAGTAATCAAGTTAACGTCATCATGATCATTGGTTTATAGAATGTGGAAATACATATGAAATTGTCTCATAATAAGGGTTGGTGTTGCTTCAGGACAATCAAGGTTTTAAATTGGGGGTGGTGATTTCACCACTCATTTGCACTCAACTTTCATGAACACTACCAAGTTTTGTATAGATAAATTAGACATAATCGTGATTTAATGCACTAATATCCACATTTTATAGATATAGAGTTTGTGAGATAAAATGATGTGGATTGAAGCTAAAAGATATCAAGTAGAAGCAAAGAACTGCAGTTGAAAACTTGGAGCAGTCATCAGCCCCAGTTACCGCTATTGCGGGCCAAAGGATGCAGTCGCGATCAGTCAAGATTGTCAGTGGAACACGATCGCGGAACTATACCACGGTTGCATTGGCTGCAGTCGTAGATAACTTCATGCGATTGCGCCAAAGCAGGAATGTTGCCCAGGGCAGTTTTGTAATTTCATTTGGCCGAATCCTGAACCTTATTTAGGCAAACATCCTTTCTTCTTGGGGATTTCTTACATCATAGACATTTTTGAATTTGAAACAAGAACCCTAATTGGGAAAAATTGTAACTAATTTTGGAGATTTTAATTCTTAATGTTTTGTAAAGGATGGATGCTTTGTATAATCCTTATGGTATATCTTTTTCTACTTTCTTCATAAGTAGCTAAGAAATTTAGTCTTGGGAATATGTTAAGCTAAAGTGTAATTGTGTATGGGTGTTGTTGTGTTTGCATTATTTTTAGTTATTAAATATGGATTCCACCATTGCTTGAGTTTAATAGTTTGAATTTGTGGGTGAAAACCCCAAATCTCCAAATGGCTTTGATGGGTGAAAACCCCAAACTCTAGAAACCCTTCATCATCCTTGAAAGAGGGATAGAAGTGAACATATGGGAAGCCATAGCATCCTTGAAAGACGGCTATAGGGGGGAAAGGCAATGGTTGACAATTAACTATGTGGTTTACTACCTGTTACAATCTTAGACATAAGTGTAAATGGAGTGTAAGTCATATCCTAGGTATTTTCCAAGAAATAGGAATGTCTAATTGTGGTTTTGGGTAACTACGAATGACACACTCGTTAGGTGCTCGAAAGATCCAATGGGTGACATCTTTGTTGTTTTGTTGAAAGACTAACCACAAAAACCCTCTACCTAGACCATCTCTTTATTAACAACTAAGATTTATATTAAACCATTATTAACCCGCATGCTCTTACTTTTTTTAGGTAGGCATAATCCCAAGATTACCTCCAAACTTTATTTTAAATCGAAAGTGCTATACTAGTGTGTTGTTTAACTGAAGATTGTTATAAGCAAACTCTAAATCAAAATCCCTATTCTACTTTAAATGTTGTTTTTATTGCATTCTGGGTATCCTTTTAGTAATTAAAGCATCTATAAGACTTGAAATTTAAATTTTACTCCTTGTGGATTCCACCCCAATGCGAGTTGAGATATTGACAACGACTGCCTTACCCTTTAAACATGCGAGTAAGTTGTGCGTTATCAGTCCCTATCAAAGATATGTTGCATCCCCTAAACACACCATCTTGTGTTTATCTTAGCTATAGGCACAACTAAGACGTATGTAGAGTCAGACCCTGGGGAAACAGGTGGTGGAATAGGTTGCTGAGCGTCCTTCTGTGCTGCTGCTGGATCATCCTATGCTTATGATGAAGAGATTTCTAGTGGGAATTGATTTTCACCCTTCTTAAACTATGGTGCAAACGAGACTAAAGTCAGCTCACTAGCTGAATCGGATGCATCTTCTGACCCTCCTCAAACTAGGAGCCATATGCGTTATCCTCCTCTATAGACCCTGATGCTAATCCAGACTAAACATCCTATCTAAACCTTGACAGTGAATCTACCTTATCCTCGGTATCATCCTCTTCCTCCTCCGACTAGGAAAAGTGCAGTGGTTTCTTACTTGGATTCTTCATTCAAGATGCTATCTTGAATACTGAGGATGATGAAGGCTGGGCCCCTACCTGAGGTGCTGGTAGGGTCTATTGTCACGACTCAAACCATGGCCTGGCCATGATGGGTATCTCAAGTCCCACATGGACTGAATATCACCTCCATCTAGACTAACCAGCTCAACAACCTCAAGTGTCGGGTGAATTTCAAATATATAACAAGATAACATATAACAAAACTAATAGAATTTCTTTAAGTTTCTATACCATACACCGATAATCGAACAGCCGTCCACCACCAAAAAAATCAACCAAACCACCCAAGTCCATAGTAATCCAACAAAGCCTTTACAAAACTGAAACCCATAAAATATCGGGATATGCCCCAGAGAGTAACCAAAACAAAGTGTAAACAAGGTCTAAGACATAGGAAATAAGGACCATGAAATGAAGCCTTTCGAAATATGGAAGCTCACCACTTTACTGTCAACTCTTGAACTAACTCAAACATCTCATCACTGCTTAGGAAATGCAGAAGAATCTGACTGCATCACGTGGGGATACAGTGTTTAGAGACTGTTAGCGATTAAAGCGCTATCATGTAACTCAGGGATAGAGGAATAAAAATAATGTCATGACAATAGTTCAAAACCAGTAAAATATACAAAGCATGATATCATGTGAAATACATATATACACATATATATATAATATAAATATAACATCACATGTCAAGGTAGGGAACAAGGCTTAGCATTAGCTTGGAAAATCTCAACCTGGGTTGTGTATCATAACCGTCATACAACTAGGCCCCCACGAGATATATGGTCCTAACTCTCCCCTAGCTGGAAGGACCATAGTGAGTGTAGACACAAGAACCAGAGAATATCCATATCCACATATACTTTTATGGGGGACTCAAACCTCCCGGTATAATCAAGGTGATTTAAGCACCAATGTATACAATTGAGGGACTCGAATCTCCCATTTCTATATTCATTTAGGCAAGTCGAACCTCCAGGTCATATATACACCCTCACCGGCCAGTGCAGTTTCCATTGTAGTCCTTCGGACTCTACTTTCAAGGCTCGGCTACATATCCCTCTTTAAATCCTAATTAAAATATTCATTACACATACACAACCATTAATCCAATTTCTTAAAAAAATCCATCCCGTTGATATCATCATACCAACCCCACTTGCAAGTGTACAACATGCCATAACCCTTATTAATCAACTTGGGACTCGAACCCATTGTCTAAACAAAGACATCAATTCAATTCAATGTTTAGGGACTCAAACCCATTTACTATTTCAAATGAATTTATGGCCAATGAGGCTTTCATAAAACCATTTACCAATCATCAACATTCTTAGGTCAATGCCTTAGTTTAATAAAACAATTCAACATGTGAAAAGATCATTCTCATTGACAGATTCACAAATAGGTTGAGGGCATACCACTATCAAAACCAAAACCCATCAATTTTAGGGTTAAAAATGACCCCTTAGTTATACCATAATTCCCATGTACCCACATTTGGAAAACCATTATTAATACATGCATAATCATAAATTAAATCAAGAGAAGCAATACCCTACAATATTCATTCAAAACCTGAACCTTAATTTTCAAAACCACCATTAATGAATCATGAACAATGTTTTAAACATGTGATTATAGAGAACTAACATTGAAGAAAGAGTCACAAGCCTGAGCTACGAAGATTCACGAAGAGAAATTGATCCTTAAGCCCTTAGATGACTATTTTGAAGAAACCCTAGCCCAATATTTCTTGAGAGGTTTTAGAGAGAGTTTAGATCTTGTAAAGTCTATAATGAATGAGCAAAATGTGTTAAAAGATATGGGGTCTTAAGGGCTTGGGGTGGGAAATGTCCAAGGTACTCCAACTTAGAGATTTAAAATCCCGCCTTTGGTTACGAGTCAAGCCATTGACTCATCACCATAACTTATGACTCGTACCATTGAGTCTTCACCAAGATAGAGAATTGAACACCACACATTGTCTAACTTATGACTTCGTGGTCCCACATGTCACTACACCATACAACTCATATTATCTAGCCATGACTCAACATAAAATATCAAGGGGTTGGACACTGGACAACATACGACTAGACCCTAACCACTCGTCACATGATTGTATGACTCATGAAGAGTCCCTTGTAATAGGGCAGAACTTGGGCAATAAACACTGTTTAACTTACGACTAGGGTCACGTAACCCTTAACCATACCATATGACTCGTGGTGTGAGTAGTAAGAAGGGTAGAGAGACTAAAGCTCAGGAAATTCGTAAAGGCCAAAGTCTGGGGCATTTCAGCCTCCCCCCTTAGGATCGTTTGTCCTCGAATAATGGGTTAAGGAAACATAAGCACGATTAGACTCAATATACCTCTACTCTTACCTTTAACTAAGTTAGAAAACAAAGATGCCAAGGAAATCATCCTTACCTTTAACAAAAATAGAAAACATAGGTGTTAAGAATATACACCTACACCAAGCACGAATTTCCAGAATAGAGAATAGGAATGGGTACTTGGTCTTCATATGCTCCCCGACTTCCAAAGTAGCTTCCTCGAACTTTTAGTTCTAACATATAACCCTTACCGAAGCCACGTCCTTTATCCATAACGAATAAAATTGCCTATCCAAGATCCTCACCAGGACCTCCATATAGGACAAAGAATCCAAAATACCAATGTTCTCCAAGGGAACAACCAATGAAGGATCACCCATGAATTTTCGTAACATGGGCACGTGGAATATTAGATGAATGGACCTCATTCTAGATTGAAAATCAAACTCATATCCAACATTACCAACTCTTCTCAAAACCATGTACGAGCCAACATACCTGGGACTGAGCTTTCCCTTCTTCCCAAACCTTATCACTTCGTTTATAGGAGACACCTTCAAGAACACCCAATCTCCAACCTCAAATTCCAAGTCCCTTCACCTTACATCCTTATAGTAATTTTGGTGACTTTGGGTGGTCTTAAGGCTATTACGAGTCACCTTCAGCTTTTCCATAGCTTGTTGAACTAAATTCAGGCCAAACATCTCTGCCTCACCAACCTATAACTACCCAATATGAGACCTATGCCTCCTACCATAAAATTTCTCAAACAGAGCCATACCAATACTAGAATGGTAGCTATTGTTATAGGAAAATTCATTGAAAGGAAATTGGTCATACCAACTACCACCAAAATCAATTACACAAGCTCGCAACATATCTTCCAAAGTCTGAATGGTTCTTTCCGCATGCCCATCTGCCTATGGGTGAAAGGCAACACTAAGGCTCACTTTAGTCCCCAAATCATGCTATCAAAGTTCTAGAAATGCGATGAGAACTTAGTACTAAAATCTAAAATAATTGAGATAGGTGCACCATCCAACTTTAAGACTTCCTGAAGGAACAAATTTGAATAATCCTTGATAGAATAATTAGTCCTCACTATCAAGAAGTGAGAAAACTTAGTCATCCTATCCATGACGACCCAAATGGAGTCACACTTGTTTTGCAACTGTGGAAGATCGATAATGAAATCCATATTAATTATCTCCTATTTCCACACCGATAATTTAATTTCTTGAATTAACCCGCTGGGCCTCATGTGTTCCACTTTCACCTGCTGATACACTGTGCACTTTGCCACAAAGTTGGCTATGACCCACTTCATATTATTCCACCAATACATATCCTTGAGATCATGATACATCTTTGTTAAACAGGGATGAATTATATACCATGATTCATAGGCCTTATCCAAAATCCTTCCTTGCAACCCATCAACATCGAGAACACACAACATCCCTTGGTATCTTAAGATACCATCACTACCTATCTCGAAGCCCATTACCTTTTACTTACCTATAATATCCTTGATTTTATCAAGAGAGGGTCTAATACCTATTTTTTCTTAATTTCCAAACCAAAAGATGATTGCACCACCTGTTGCACAAACACACCACCATTTTTGAAGTCCAAGACATGTCCTTCACCAATTCCTACTTATCCATATCCACATGAGCTAGACTCCCTATAGATAACCTGCTAAGAGCATCAACAACTACGTTAGGTTTACCTGGATTGCATTGAAGACTCATATCATCATCTTTCAGCAACTCAAGCCACCTCAATTTCCTGAGATTAAGCTCTTTCTGAGTGAATATGTACTGCAGGCTCTTATGATAAAAAAAAATATCAACATGGACCCCATACAGATAGTGATGCCAAATTTTTAATGCAAATACCATGGCTAACAACTCTAAGTCATGAGTCATATAGTTCTTCTCATGAACCTTTAACTGCCCAAAGGTATAATCAACCACCTTTCCATGATACATTAGCACACAACCAAGTCCTACTCGGGATGCATCACAATAGACAACGAAACCCTTGGTGCCTTAAGGCAGAGTCAAGATCAGAGCTGAAGTCAACTTATCTTTCAAGTTCTCAAAACTACCCTTAGAAGCATCAGACCATAAGAACTTCACCTTTTGAGTCAACTTGGTCAATGGGGAAGCAATAGAAGAGAAACTTTCTACAAATCTTCTATACTAGCCATCTAAACTGAAGAAGCTCCGAATATCGATTGAAGTCATGACATAGGCCACTTCTTGTCCACTACAACCTTAAGAGGATACATCGTGATCCCCTCGCTAGGCACAACATGAACCAAAAAATGAAACAATATTCAACACAGATTCACATTTGGAGAATTTAGCATACAATAGTTTATCCTTCAAGGCCTGCAACATAATATAGAGGTGATCAACATAATCCACCTCACTCTTAGAGTATACCCAAATATCATCAATTAAGACAATCACAAAGAAATACAGAAACTAACAAAAAACTCTATTCATTAAGTCCATGAATATCACCGAGGCATTAGTTAAACCAAAAGACATGACCAAGAATTTAAAATGTCGATACCAGGTGCAGAAAGCTATCTTAGGGATATCCACCTCCATAATATATAACTGGTGATACCTGAACCGAAGATCGATCTTAGAGAAAAATTTGGCACCCTGAAGCTGATAAAAAAAATCATCAATTCTCAGAAGTGGATACTTGCTCTTTACCATCACCTTGTTTAATTACCTATAATCAATACATATCCGAAGGGAACCATTCTTCTTATATACGAATAAGATAGGTGTAACCTATAGGGACATATTAGGATGGATGAAACCCTTGTCTAAGAGATCCTTTAACTTCTCCTTGAGTTCTTTTGACTTAACAGAAGCCATTCTATACGAGGGAATAGAGATAGAATGAGCATCCATAATAAGGTCAACAGGGACACCAGGAAGATCATCAGGAAAAACCGCTAAAAATTCACTAACCACGGGAACGGATGTCAATGAAGGACATTCTGAGTTAAAATCTTTAACCCAAACCAAATGACAGAGGCATTCTTCGGAAATTCATTTTCAAGCCTTAAGATATGATATGAACCTCTCCTTAGTCTCTAGGGAACTTCCTTTCCATTTGATAATTGGTTCATTAAAGAATTTAAACATAACCTTATGGGTCGGACATTTAAAAGAAGCATAACACGAGTGCAGCCAGTCCATCCCTAAAATAACATCAAAGTCAATCATGTCTAGCTCTATCAAGTCTACCATAATCTCTCTATTTCCAATAGATATCACACAACCCCTATAGACTCTTGTGGCAACCACAGAGTCACCTACTGGGGTATATACAAAAAAAAAGATAAAAAATATACTCAAGACCAAAACCAAAATACACAACCAAAAATAGGATCACATAATAGAGAGTGGACCCTAGATCAAGTAAATAGTACACATCATAAGAAAAAAGTTTCAATATACCAGTACCAATACAAGAAGTTGAGGCAACACCATTTGGTGCAGGAGCTAATGAAGAGGAAACAAGAACCTTATTTGCCCCAAAAGCAACCCTAGAAGGACAATCATGCTGCATATGGCAAATTTGACAATAATTGAACTATCAATTTCTCTCCTTCTCACATTGGACATGGTGTGGCTGACCACAAAATGTATAAGGAGGATATGATGTAGCAGACTGAGCCTTACCAGCCTAAGATTAGGCACCATATTCCCAGTACCCTCTATCATACTGTGAAGAAAGATCACCCAATGGCTTCAAGTAAAGAGTACTAGCCATAGAAAAAGAACCAAAACTCCCCCACTTTTTTTAGGTCACTTTCCCCCGATCTCTTCTACTCTGCTACAGGCCTTCACCCTGATAAAAAAAATCTTAATTTCTTACTCTTCCTCTCACCAATCTTAGTCTTCTTCTTCTTTTCTTCCTTAACCTACTGCATATAAACCACAAGCTAAGAAATATCCATATCCTTATTCAACAAAGCAACTTTACTCTCCAGAATCAACTTATACGACAACCCCAAAGAAAACTTATGCATACTAGATCTCATGCTAGATACCAACTTAAGAATATACCTAGAGAACTGATGGAATTTTAAGGCATACTCCTTGACCGAAATCCTTTCATGCCTCATATTCACAAATTCCTTCTCTTTCACCTCCCTCAACTCCTGAGGAAAGAAGCGGTCAAAAAAAGCACTAAAAAAGTCATCCCACAATGTAGAGTCAGCATCATCTCTGCTAAATTGTTCCCACTACTCATACCATTAGTTTGCCATATTTTTTAATTGATAGACAACAAACTCCACACCTTCAATATCTAAAGCATGCATAATCCGGAGGATCTTCTCTATCTCATCAATAAAAGCTTATGGACCCTTCTCAACCTTAGCACCATTAAAGGATGGAGAACTCAACCTCATGAATTAGCCGTCCTTTGTGGCCTTAAAATCTAGAGTACTAAGCTCATACTAAGAAGCTACCAGCTGAGCCAACATATGAATAGACTAATAAAACAACGTTCATCACATCAACCTGAGGAGCTCAAAAAGGACCAGAAGGAACTAGCAAAACTCCAGGAGGGTAATCAGGAAATGAACATCTAAACCATGTATGAACCCCATTAGCAGGGCATGTCCCATCAACATTGTCCTCGAGTGGGATAGAGAAGTTTCCATAAGCTTTAGATCATTGGGGAGGCAAGATCTAAAAAGTGAACAAACAGGAATTAAGGAGACTCAAGACTTTAGACTCTACAACTTAAAATAGAACAACAAGAAAAGAAAATATTCCTAAATATCTCGTAGCCTCTCTCTTATAAGTATGGCGCACTACAAACCAATATAAGAGACTCTACTTGACATGACTTTATGGGAATCTAATTAACCATGAACCTGGGCTCTGATACTATTTTTTTTACAACTTAAACTAGGGCCAGGTCGTGATGGGTATCTTAATTCCCATGAGGACCAAAGATCAGCACCTTCAACTAGCCTAACCAATGCAACAACCTTAAATGTCGGGTGAATTCCAAACATATAATAAGATAACACGTAGCACAATTACTAATATTTCATTAAGTGTCTATATCATCCACTGGTAATTGGACAACCGTCCGCCACCAAAATAATCAACCAACGTACCCAAGTACATAGTAATCTAACAAAGCCTCTAAAAAATTGAAATCAATAAAATATTGAGATACACCTCTGACAGTAGCAAAAATAAAGTCTAAACAAGGTCTAATACATGGAAATAAGGACCATGAAATAAATCCTTCTGAAGTATAGAAGCTCACTACTTCAATGTTAACTCTCAAACTAAATTAAACACCTGATCACTGCACATGAAAAGTAGAAGAAGTTTTGGTGCCTGCATCGCTTAGGGATACAACTGTTGCATTATAATGCACACGCAAGTGCATGCCATCATACAAGTAATGTGGTGACTAGAATAGTTGAATATCAGACCCACGAGGACCGTGCAACTAGCAATTCATACAACTTTAGTTTTTGACAAGAATGTATTAAGTATTTAAATGTATCAAGATAATTATGAAGACTCAAAGTAAAAGATAAATAATTAAGAAATAACAATATGTGACAATAGCAACGAAACCAGGGGTTATAAATAATTTTGATGAGAATTCTAGGGCTGAGACACTTCTTAACAATCTTACAAATCTCTATTTCTAGTATAGTTTAGATGATTATCAAGTTGTTGATTCTCACGGTTTATAGTATGATCACGGTCTCCCAACCTCGAATCTTCTACATAAATTGGATATCACAACTACATTATTGAGCGGGGATGCAATAATCCAACTATATGCTTAAAGATATCTTTATGTAAGTGAACCAAACAAGGCTTCTAAGTATATCCATATCCTAGATGCTAATTCACATCCCTTATTTTATAAAAAGATAATAAGCTTTCTCTTTAATCTCTTTATTCTATCCTTTAATTCTTCACAAAAATTCATATAGGAATATAGGTTTATTCTAATGGTGGTCACTGATCAAAATACTAAGCACAAGAGATTAAGAACAACCCATATGATAATCCAACAACATAATATGATAAAGAATATCAAAGTGTAATCATGTCTTTGGCCTCAACCCCAGAACAAGGGTGTTTATCCACTCATGTTTGAATTCAACATCAAAAACAAGTAATTAAACATACCACAAAGTAATCTTTGAATAATGAAGTCGTAAAGTACCCTAAGAGAAATATTGAAAGTTTATGCCTCTGTTGTATGTTACAAAGTGTTCAAATTATGTTCTAGTGTTGGCTTTTATACTAGGACAATTTAAGCTTCGGGTGGACTATTTCACACGTTGCAGGGGACAGTTTCCCACATTAGAAGATGTGTTGCCAGCTCTATTCTGCCATGATGAAGGGTGCGTCACCCACTCTGTTGCACCGATCTAAAGACCGCATCACACATTAATCTCCAGCCTCCACTGGAATTAGCCTTCAAATATTTCTCTAAGTCACATAACCTTTTCTCCTTAGCTAGTTTCTTCACCACTTGCTCCACGCTTTCAAGCTTTCTTTCTAACATCTTCCAGTGCCCTCAATACCCAATATACCAATCTTCCATCATCGATCATCGCTTTCTTTCCGTCATGCTTCAATTTGAGCCAAACTTCATAAAAAATTGATCCTACAATACTGATCATGTTCATTAGCTCAAATCATCAAATTACACACCAAACACAATAAAAATACACATTTTATCTCTAGAACTTGGCCTATCATTGGTGAATATTGGTTCTTGGACATATAAATACGCCCAAGATCATTACCTCACACTTAGAACCTTGTTTGTCCTCAAACATTTCAAATAATACCATATTCATTTAAGCTTAATTATCACAACCTAGGAAAAATACTTATGTTGGGAATTCATAATAAATCAAAGAAGCTCAACTTAAAACATGTTAATTCACTTTCATAAAATATGGGATCATTCTTTTTTAACAACCTTACCTCAAATGGGAATTTCCATTCTATTGGAAAACTCAACAAAGTTGTTCGATCGAGAACATTATACGTCACCTGATTATTATCCATATACACCCTAACAATGAGAAAGTTTCCATCTTTAACTCTCAATCTTATAATGTATAACAAAATGGGAATTTCAACAAAACAAACCTCTCAATTTCAGCAAAGAATTCATACATGATAGATAATGAACCATAGTCTTGCCCTTAGTGTACTACTCCACTAGTAGTCAAATGATGGGATAAAGGATTAACTGGGACTTTCAGGGTTGTAATATAAGCTAAGGGATGGGTAGGACTATTTGGGTAAATAGTGACTAATCTCCCTAAGCACTTTAGTATATCACCTACATACTTAAATCATCAAATAAACATCCAAATTTTCCCCTCGCATCCTTCCCTCCTACTTTTGCTTTAGCCCTTTCTTATAATATAGGTTTCACACACACTATGTGAGACCATCATTCACTCACCATTTTTACCTTATTTTTTTCTATAGATTTTCTCTTTTATATTTTCTTCCAACACTTGTTTCTTTTATTTATTTCACACTCTCAATCACCACATATGTCACTTCCTATCTACATAGCAATCTCTTAAGGGCTTTCAATTTTGCCATACTCTTTATTCAACTTTCTACACCTTATTTTAATCATTTTCACTAAAGCACTTAGGAGTATTTGGATCAAATTATAGTTATATAATAAAAAGAGAATAACCTATTCATGAGTCTACCAAATAAATAAGGCAATAGGCTCAAAGGGGCTAACAAGGAATATGCAGTAGGGTAGGTAAAGAGGTCTAAAAATTTAGATATCAATAAAAATGCACACATCATTTCCTACATCCAACATTCTTTATTTTTCTTAATAAACACACCGAGCAAGTTCTAGACATCGCTATAGATGTAGAATAACTAAAAACCCCTCTCACTCTTGGTGCATGCTAGATTTAAGTTGGATCCCCATTGGTTTCCAATCTAGCACTTATCAAATTAAACTTTAAGACAACAAATAAAAGAACACTCCTATTAAGATTAAGTGTCCAAAACTGGCTCCCTCTTCATGTAAAAATCCAGTAATTACCCAACCAAATTCAGCAACTGTACCATATTTTGCTTTATTTTAAATTGACCACCTGAATTTGTCTTGCGGATGATATTAGTAGCATGGTTTGAGAGTGGTATTTCACCATATGAATAGGTCTGGTAGCTTCTTGAACAGAAGAAATAGGAATCACTAGAGCTGGAACACGTCTAACATTTAGATAAACTGGATCAATTGGATCAACAAGATTAGGATCTCTTTGTTCTACCATTTGAACCTGTTGAATTGGATAATGAGTTGTTCGCCTCTATTTAAATACCAATTATGGTTTCAAATAAGTCTTACCAACTCTTTATCTCTCGCTAGTCCTGTATTCAGCTAATCTTACAATAATCATCCACTAAGATCAAGTCGTTAAAACTTAAACTAATTGTCAAAACCAAAAATTTATAAAATTAATAATTCTAATAGTCCTTTGCAACGGTGCCAAAAACTTGTTTTGTTCTAATGCACACACAAGAACACATGATCGTACAATTAATATAGTGACTAGAATAGTTGGATATCATACCTATAAGGACTATGCAACTAGCAATTCAACCAACGTTAGTTTTTGACAAGAATATATTAAGTTCTTAAAGGTATCAAGACAATTGTGAAGATTCAAAGTAAAATATAAATAATTAAGAAATAACAATATGTGATAATAGAAACAAAAGCAGGGGTTGTAAACAATATTGATAAGAATTCTAGGGTTGAGATATTTTTTAACAATCTTAAAGATCTCTATTCCTATCATAGTTTAGATGATTATCAGGTTTTTTATTTGTAGGGTTTATAGTATGATCATAGTCTCCTGACCTCTAATCTTCTACCTAAATTGGAAATAACAAATACATCATTGAGCAGGGATGCCATAATCCAACTAGATGCCTAAAGCTATCTTCCAGCAAGTGAACCAAACAAGGCTTCTAGGTATATCCCTATCCTAGCTACTAATTCACATTCCTTATTTCATAAAATGATGAGAACCTTGCTCCTTAATCTCTTTGTTCTATTCTATGATTCTCCACCTAGATTCACATAGAAATATAGGTTTATTTAATGGTGGCCACTTATCAAATCAGTACACACAAGAGATTAAGAATAACACATACAATAATCCACCAAGAAACTACGATAAAGAATATCAAAGTGCAATCATGTCTTTGGACTCAACCCTAGAACAAGGGTGTTTAGCCGCTAATGTTTGAATTCAACATAAAGAACAAGTAATTAAACATACCACAAAATAATCTTTGAATAATGAAGTTGTAAAGAACCCTAAGGGAAACATTGAAAGTGTTTATGCCTCTGTTATACTTTTCAAAGTGTTAAAATTGTGTTCCAGTGTTGGCTTTTATACTAGGACAATTTAAGCTTAGGGTGGACTATGTCACGCATCGCGGGGATCTGTACACCATATTAGAAGGTGTGTCGCCTGCCTTGTTTTTTTGAGATAAAGGGTGCGTTGGCCACTCTGTTGAACTAATCTAATGCCTGCATCGTAGGCTAATCGCCTACCTCCATTGGAATTAGCCTTCAAATATTTCAATAAGGCATAGAACATTTTCTCCTTTGCTAGTTGCTTCGCTACTTGCTCCAGCCTTTCAAACTTCCTTTCCAACTCCTTCCAGTATCCTTAATACTCAATATACTTTATTTTCATCACGAATCCACTAGAGCCAAAATTCATCAAAAATCTATCCTTCATTACTAATCATGTCTATTAGCTCAAATCATGAAATTACATACCAAACACAATAAAAATACAAATTTTAGCTCATAGAACTCGGCCTATCATGGGTGAATATTAGTTCTTGGATATATAAATACACCCAAGATCAATAACATTCAGAGACGGTTAGCGATTGGAGTGCTAGCATATAATTCAGGAATAGTGGAATAAATATTATGTTATGACAATAATTTAAAACCAATAAAATATCCTAAGAATGATATTGTGTGAAATACACACACACATACACACATATATATGTATAACATCACATGCTGGGGTAAGGAACACGGCTTTTCATGAACTTTAAAAACCTAAATTTGGGTTGTGTAGCATAACCATCATATAACTAGGTACCCACGAGTTATATGGTTCTATCTCTCCCCTAGCTAAAAGGGCCTAGTGTGTGTAGCCGAATGAATTAGAGAATATCCATATCCATATATGTCTTTATGGGGGACTCGAACCTCCCTCCATAGTAAAGATGACTTAATCACCCATGTATTCAATATGGGGTACTCGAATCTCTCATTCATACATTCATTTGGGGGACTAAAATCTCATATAGACAGCCATACTAGCTAGTGTGGTTTCCAGTGTTAGTCCTTTGGTCTCCACTTTTACGGCCTAACTACATATCCCATTTCAAAGCCCAATTAAAACATTCATTACACAAACACAATCATTTATCCAGTTACTTACTAAAGTCATCCCATTGGTATCATCATACGAACCCCACTTGCAAATATAAAATATGCCATAACCATTATTAATCAACTTAGAATTCAAACCCATTGTCTAAAAATAGATATCAATTCAATTAAACATTTAGGTACTCAAACCCATTTAGTATTTTAAATTAATATATGGTCAACAAGGCTTTCAAAAAACCATTTACCAATCATCAACATTCTTAGGACAACTCCTTAGTTCAAAACACAGTTCAACACATGATAAAATCATTCTCATTGATAATTTCACAAATAGGTTGAGGGCATACTTGTAATGATCCTTCAGGTTATTTTTCAAATTTACATTTATTTCCACCATTTGAGCTTTTCCATAACCATCCCAAGTCATATTTGACTCACTAGGACCAACTATTGAGTCACCTGATATTCATTTATTTTTTAGAACCAATTCTTTATTTAGAAGTTTTCACTGGTTCCAAATGTCCACCGAGTAAAAACATTACTAAAATAACCTTGTATTGAAAATCCAACTTCCCTAATTAATTTGGAACATTAAAATCTATATGGTTATATATTTTGTTTGCTCAAATTAGATTCCAGATGCTTCTTGAGGCCTTAGGCAAAATTTGGAATCAAATTCCAAGTTTCAGCCCTTATCAATCATGGATAGAGATACTGCAATCACTGTGGGTTAAGAGAGATCACGATGGATGCGATCATGTCCTAGAATATATGCATTATTCTTCTTCTAAAGCATGAAAAGATCTATTTAAAGGCTCTATTGGCCGAGGATTGGCCTTTTCTTCCATTGCTTTGAGTCCCCAAACTCTAATAGAGTGTAAAATCCTTAAAATGAGTCTTTTAGGTTGGATGGGAGCTTTAATTGCTTGTGTATTCATGATTAACATCAAAACTAAGGAAAGATTCCTTTAATTTTAGTGTTGATTTCTTGATTTTATGACCCAAAAACTCCTAATTGCCTGAGGCTTAATTTTAGCCCCAAATATGGGTGATTTCCACCAATTTCTTAAGGGATATAACTCCC
The DNA here is from genome assembly GCF_002878395.1 of Capsicum annuum. Taxonomy (NCBI): domain Eukaryota; kingdom Viridiplantae; phylum Streptophyta; class Magnoliopsida; order Solanales; family Solanaceae; genus Capsicum; species Capsicum annuum. The sequence continues at coordinate 47,927,810 of NC_061115.1, forward strand.
TAATTGTATTTAAAGAGTAGGTTGGTCTTGGAAACTTATTTTTCATATGTGGGACCCACTTGGGAATTTTGGTATCATTTTTGGACCAGAAGAATAATAGTGCAATATGGGTATTGATAGAATCGTATTGATGAGTAGATTATGATATTGTAAGTGTGATGGCATTCTTGGGATTGTGAAGTAAAGATGAGCATGTGGTACCCAATGTGAGGTTTATGGTTCAGCTTTGAGATAGGCCTACTCTTTTTCATAGATGACATATGATATGTATTATGTATGAATTTGGATGATAGGCTTGATTATGTATAGAGTACCTTAGTCTTGAGTGTTGATGCTTTGGGGATTAGAAGAGGGTTTTAAACCCGTAAGATGATATTCTTGTAAGCCTTTTGAATCCTAGTGCCTTCTCTCTCTAGTTTAGTTTAGTTGTAGTATGGTTATAATGCAATGCTCTGTTTGGGTTGTGATTTCAGAATTTGAGAGCATGAATTGTGGATTTGACCTTATTAGACTAGTGTGGTAGTCTTTAAACTGTAACTTGGGTAGAGTAGACTTGACTACCCTTGTTTCTAGTTGATGCTCCTATCTTAGGCTTGAATATGTCTTACTTAACATTTGGAAGTTTGAATAGATACCTTAGCCTAGTTGGGGAATGGTGTGCCTAATTATGAAAATTAAGATTTACAAGTGGGATCATCCAGCCCACTTAGGCCTAGACTTATGTTTACCTTGTGGGCTTAGTTACGGATGTTATACATAGATAAGTCTAGTAAACCTTAGTATAAGGTTACTTGTGACTTGGTAGTTTGATTGATGTTCCTCGGATTATGGGTTTTGAGGTATGGCAATCATACTCCTTGTGGAAGTGATATTGGGCTTTTGGAGATGACATTCCCTTTATGTGTTATATGGCCTACAGAGATGCTATTTCCTCTTAGACTTGATGATTGGCCTGTAGAGATATTATTTCCTTTTAGACTTAATGATTGGCCTTCTAAAAAGTGTTTATAATTGTAGGCAATACAATTATAGTTTATGGATTCATATACATATTTTATATACACATATCTCAAGTATGGGATGGAGAAAGATACAATATATTTCTTACAACTTATTTGATTGGATACTGATGATGGCATGCATAGATTGGGTAAATTTATGATTATTGTATTGGTAACTTATCTGATTCTAGATGAAGTATAATCTTATGATAGTTCTTCTTAGTTAGGGGTTAAGCTATGTGGTAGTTTATTGTCTATTAGGAGCTATACCACTTGTTGGCTAGGAATCAGATATATTAGTTAATGAATCTTGCTTAGTTGAAATATGGTTGATAGATATGGTTAACATATACCTAATGATGATGTCGGGGTTTAGAATAGGTGAAGATTAATGATATTAATACCTAAGTTTATAATGTTGATTAGTTGTTAATAAGGAGTTATGTATAAAGAAGGTTAGATAATAAGTAGTGTTGATAATAAGAGGTGGCTAGCTAATAATGATGAATAGTTTTTAAATGGTTGATTAATGAATAGTTAAGCTAGGATTAGTTAGTTAACTATGTTAAGTTAATTAATAATTTCAGTTAATAAAAGATAGTTAGATAAAAAGTGGTTATGTGTTATCAAATAATGGCTAATGATCATATGATGATTATTTGATATATGAAAGAGTGGATAAGTGGCGATTATGATCTAGTGATGAACCTTGGCAAGACATTAGAAGTCGGCTATCTAATAAATAATGGTTAGTTTCAATCCCTTAAATAAGGATAATATTTAGACAAATAACTAGAGGTCATGTGATGTCTAGCAAACTAGTGGTTTCTTTATAAATAGCACTGGTTAGCTAATAACGAGTAGTTAGGAAGTGTTGTTGAGATAGATACTTTCTGGTGATATGAATATGTTCAATATTATAGTACTATATGTTATTCCATAATGGTAATTCTAAAGGTATTGATACCCGGCTAGAGGATGCTATTATGATATTTGACACCCGGCAAGGCCGTAGGATGCTATTATGGTATATTGATACCAAAAAGGCCAGAGGATTCTATTGTGATGATATTGATACCCAACAAGGCCAGAGGATATTGTGATGATATATTGATACTCTACTAGGTGGGAGGTTGATTACGATGATGATGGTCATGATGATGACAATTATTGTGAGTTGGGATATTGATTATGTACCTTGCATTCATTCCTGTATGCACATCGCCTATCACCAGTATGTACCTATGTCTATCAGTCGGTGTAGGATAATTACATAAACATGGGTTAAAAATATGCCTTCTATTATTGTATGTTAATTGAACCTTCTGAGTCAGGGGAAGTGGGGGTACGCATAGCCGCAATTAGGTGTATGGTTGTCCTGAGTAGCTAGTTATTTGCGTTGTTATTGATATTGTTATTATCATTTTTATGATCATTATTATCGCTAGTTTATGATATATTTGCCATTTATTTGGTATCGAGATTTAAAGTATGTTACGGCCTCTTTCATCTTATGATTGCATTGTTATGCATGATTATATCATGTCTAGCCATATGGATTATAACCTTGAGCATGATAGCCTTATAATCAGATGGTATTATAATGAGGCCTTGGAATGAGGATAGGATATCATGATCTAGGTTATGCTTGAGATAGCCTCATGTTTATATGTATAAACACACATAGACATATATATAAATATCTAGTTAGATAAAGTTATGGAACTACCGTAACCTTCCTTTATTTGTACATATTGTATATTATTTCTTGGCCTTGTATAGTTCTATATATATATATATATATCTTCCTTATCTTTTCATTCATATATTAGTTTAGGATATATGGTATAGTATGGATTTATGTTGAACGTAGATGGAATAAGATTTTCACCCTAATGCTTCCTTAGTCTTATTATGTTAGACTCTTGGACTTGAACAGGATAGTAGTCCCTTATTATTCTCCTTGACTTGTTATATAAGCTCCAGACTCTTGGGTGTAGTTTTCATTTTGCTTATATGGTGTATATATCTGCTTTATCTTTGGATCTTAGTTGGCAATTGCCTACTGAGTACCATTCGTTTGGTACTCATACTACACTTTTGCAGCCTGCAGATCATAGTATGAGTTATCATTATTGATGTGTGCATCGTATGAAACAGTTATGGTTTAAAGACATAGGGTGCGCTCTTGACATTTAGAATATTACTTATCTCTATCTTATATATTAGACTGGTCTCTATGTTGTATCAGAGTATTTATTTTTAACATTTTACTTTTTTACTTTAAATATATTAGAAGGTCTTGTACTAATACCAACAGGTTTTGGGTTGTTCCTTATATATTGATTTTTACTTTATATATTCTGCATTCTTTTCTTAAATTTGGAGAGTAGTCTGTTACAAGCCATTCTAGACTATGGGTAGGCTTTCCTAGTGATGGGTATGGTAGGTTTTATCTTGACTTAAGAAATTAGGTCATGATAGATTCGTATCAGAGCCTAGGTTTCATTGATGTGTTAGTACAAAAGCTAAGTATTAGTAGAGTTTTGCAGATTAGTACGGATACGTTCATAACCTATTATTGCGGATATGTTCATAACCTATCTTTGGGAGGGTAACGTGACATTTTAGGAAATTCACTTCTTGACTCTTTACCATGCACCTGCATTCCTATAAACCTCGAACATATTCTTTGACTCTATTCTATCCCTGAATAGCGATGCGACCTTATCAACAAATGTGGATGAGACTTCAAATGCATTTCTAGAGTTTCAGTGCAGCATTATATAAGAGAGCTAGAGATGGATATTGAAGATCTTCAGCGGCAGCTAAAAAGGATTTGGGCCAGCTTAGGCTTTAATTAAGCTTGTGAATACTATATCCCTTGCGGTTCAGTATTGGAAATTCGAGTCATATTGTGGATCTCTCTCAGCCGTGGATGACATTTGATTCATCAAGCAGTTCTTAGACCAAGAGTTGGGTTTATTGGTGTCCATCAAGATTTTTTACCAGTTTTGAGTGTGAGATGGATTTCTGGTGTGGTCCAAGCATTCTCCTATGATACATCCATTTGAGATAGACATGGGTCTATGATTATGTTAGAGGATTGATATTGTAACTCTATTTGGCGTTGGAGTGCTTGGTAGCAGTCGAATCATCCTTCCCTTAGGGTGTTGATTATGAGAGGACCATAGAGAGCATAGGTATTGAGACTTATAGAAATGGTGACAAGATGCGTGCCATAAATATCATTGGTATTTTATTTAGGAGTAAGGATCTTTCGAGTAGAGTTCAGCTTCACCTATAACCCATCGGCTCTTTGTAGACAATATTCCATACCATGAGTAGTTCTCAGATTAGATGTGATGATCATAGTGTGCAGAGTCCCAATATGACTTTGAGAGTTGTAGTATGGTCCTTTGGGCTATAGAAACTATTCTGGATTATGAGAGGCATTATCTCCTAGTATTCCAGGATCTTGATTTAATTGTCATGATGAGAAACTAGATTAGAGAATACCCTAGGTATGAGATAGATGATCAACCAGAGTTAGCACACTTTCCCCTCCAGCCTAGAGTTCCTGAGATAGGCTGTGATTTCAAAAGTATGGGCATAATTTTGTGGATTTTTCTTAGCATCAGTTGCCAGCCATTTGGGCTCAGTTTGTATTCTTGCCATGTTAGTGCTTCAAAAGTTTTCTTTGACTACAAAAAGAGTAACTACTAATCTAGAAAGTATCCCCTACATGGGATTTCCAGTAATTTAGATCATTCAGATCAGCCTCATGATATTGTAGCACATTCAGTTAGAGATAGTATGTATGGAACCTCAATTGATGATTTAGTTGATCGATCTGAGTTAGACCTATTAAGATTTATTTTTCTCTATGCCCATTAAGCATGTGGTTGCGGATGCCACCATGATTGATGTGCTTTTATTTCCCGTATTTATCTCTTATTTTATGTATTAGGTTTTTCATACCTATTGGTGATTATATGCCTTCATGAATTGATATTGATTATTATGTGCCTTGGAATTAAATTCATGATTATGTTACTACTCTATGGTTTGGGTTTGAGTCCAATTTATCTTGGCACATTAGCATTGTTTTGGCCCTTGAGTGTTATATGATATTGATGTTCATTTTGGTACCCCCCATTCAGTATGATTGACATTGATATTCTTGTTGCTATTTCTACGAATACTTTAGGTTACTAATATTACTTAATATTATCGTTTGATATTGTTACTTGATGTAATTGATTCTTGCTAGGTAGCTATATATACTAGTATTATCAATTTAAACTTTTATTTTCTTTTGATGTTATTTGGCAGCTTGAGTAGATATAGCCTAATTTTATGATTTCTTTTCCCTAGAACAGCAAGGTTGACTGTGTTCCCTCTTGGTTAGTTGTATTAGATTGATTCGGGGATGTATTGTGATATGGAGAGGTAGGTTGACCTTTTGTGGCTCTTTTACAATCCTTTTGTTAACAATTTTGTTATATTATCTATTATTGAGTTTGAGACCCTTAGAGTTGCCTCTTAGGTTGCAAAGGCTTTTATTTTCACTAAACCTTCTGATATAGCTTGTTTGTCAGATTGACCATTTTGAGGTTCGTTCTTTGTTTGTAGCTACTTTCTTCATCCGATAATGACTTTGTTATTGTTGTGGAGATGTCATGGATCTATCTCTTAGATTTGTTGGGTTCGTTCAATTGTGATGGTTTTCCTTTGTCATTGATGTGGAGACTGAATACTCCTTTTTTATGATATAGTTTTGCCTTAAGTAGTATTAGAGAGTTATAGGTAAGTTCCCTTTCTTGTGATCGCTTTTTGAGTTGGCAAACTAGAAGTTCCTTATCTCAAGTTTTTGATTTTTTGATAGTGGTTTTGACTTTGACCTTGGTTTCAAAATTGGTATATTTCTTCTATGATGATATGAATCTTGAATGGATCGAGTATTGATTGTCCTACTTGGGTGGATTGGGAAATCCCCATTTTAGAGTTTGTATGGCCTAATGAGGCCTGGTGGAGTATTTCTCCTTGATGATATGTGCCTATGGCTATTCTTAGGCCTGGTATGGTTTTCTGCCTTAGAATGATTTTGAGTATGCTTGGATAGTTCATGCCCTCCAGCGAATATGGAGTGGATTATTTGTATTTTCATCCATTGATTCATCCTTTTGTGTGATTTCTATTTTGTGGCTATATTTCGTACCTTCTAGCTAATATAGAGCTGGTTGCTTGTGTTTTTAGTCAGTAGTTATCCCTGTGGTGATTTTGTTCTTCATATATGTCTCGACTATGGCTTGGTATGATTTATCTTGGGTATGTTAGATATGGATACCAAAGTCAATGTGTGATATTTGGCATTGATATAGCCTTATTGGCTCAGCTTTGGATTTGACTCCTTGGAATGGAAGTATGATAGATTTGGAGCATTGATGCCTATCCATTTCAGTTTTGGTTTTGATAGTTTAGATCGGCCAATTCATCCTTGGTATTGAGATTTTAGCTTGGTGTTATATAGCTTCCTTGCAACTTTTATTTTAGACCAGTCTTTGTTTAAATTTTATTTATAAAATGGTTGAGCCTACTTTGTGATTGGCCATTCGTTCTTTGCAACATCGATTGAATTATAGTTGATAAGTGTTCAGATGATAGCCAATGGGCCTCGTATTGGCTACTTTAGTCTTGACTTAGAGCTTCAATTTTCTTTGGGAATTTTGGATGATTTACTCAATGGGAGTAATATACTTGACTTGGATTCAATATGACTTTTTTACTGATGGATGAGACATCTTGGAGCAAAATATTCAGTGATTAGTAGTTTTACCTTGGACTTTAAGATTTAAGTTGGATTTTCAGCCGAACTGGTTGCAGCATTGGCATGGATTGCATCCCTCGATTATCTCTATTTGTGTTTTATGACAGCACCTTATGTGTTTATTCTCATGTTCTCCATATGGACTTTCAGTGGGTCAGCTTCAGTTTGTTGAGTCCTCTGTAATGAGACTGCATGGGGGAGACTCAAGTAATTTTCCACCTAACTTGGAGTACATAGAATGTGATAAATGGTAAATGAAAGATATATTTGGAATTGGATTTGGTGGCATGAATTGTGACTTGGGTTGGTTTTGGCTCAGATTAGACTTTATTAATTCATACGGATATAGAGATGCTATCAGCATGATATGTTTCAGATGGGTATGCATCAGTATTCTTAGTTTAGTTTGAGGCTAGTGAGTAGTTAAGTTGAGTTTTGGCTGTTTAGAAGTGGAATGAGAGTGCTGGTTGGGAAAGGGATACCTGTGGAAAAATCCCTTAGAAGGATTTTCTCTTCTGACGCTATCTGGGAAGTTATGCTCGGGCCATGTGGGCCTAGTACTTCATCCCTTCAAGCATTTGAAATTCTTTTTATTTGTTGACTTTCAGGGATAAAAGTCCTTTTGGTAATGATATTTTAATGAACTTTTAAGTTACTTTCCATATTTATTCTTATTTAAACTATTTGAGCATCTCCATAGTTGCCTCAAGTCATTTATGACTCGCTGGGACCAATGATTCGGTCACCAGATAGTTTATTTGGTTCTTGAACCAATTCTTTATTTAGAAGTCTTTGTTGGTTCCAAACGTCCATTGAGCAAAATAATTAGTGAAACAACCTCGAAATGAAAATTCAACTTCGCTAATGTGTCCAGAACTTCGAAATCGTTATGGTTGCATATTTTGTTTACTCAAATTAGATTCTGGATGCATCCTGAGGCTGTATTCAAAACTTGGAATCAAATTCTAAGTTTAAAACGGCATCTGTCATGGATGGAGATACCGCAATTGTGGTGGGTTGAGTGTGATCGCGATGCCATAATTACGGCCTAGCGCGTATGCGCGATCGCGCCTCCAGAGAGCTGGGCAAGGTTTATTTAAAGGCTCTTTTGATCGAAAATTGGCCATTTATTCCATTACTTTGATTCCCTAAACCCTAATAAAGTGTAAAATCCTTAAAATTAGTCCTGTGGGTTGATTATGAGGTTGAATAGCTTGTGTATTCTCAATTACCATCAAATCTAAGGTAAGATTCCTTCAATTTTTGTGTTGATTTCTTGATTTTAAGACCCAAAAGCGTATTGTCTTGAGGCTTGATTTTAGCCTAAAATATGGGTGACTTTCACTAATTTCTGTAGGGATATAACTCCCAAATAGTATTTTGAGGGTAGGTAGGTCTCGAAAACTTATATTCCATATGTGGGACCCACTTGAGGGTTTTGGTATCATTTTTGGACCCATAGAATAATAGTTCAATATGGGTATTAATATATTCGTATTGATGAGTAGATTATGGTTTTATTAGTGTGATGGTAATTTGGGGATTATGAAGTAAAGAAGAGCATGTGGTGCCTGATTTTAGATTTGTGGTTTGGCTTCGAGGTAGGCCTCTATCTACTCCTCTTCATAGATGACATATGATACGTGTTGCGTGTGAATTTAGATATTAGGCTTCATTATGTAGACAGTAACTTAGCCTGATTGTTGATGCTTTGGGGATTAGATGACGGTTTTGGACCCGTAAGATGATATGCTTATAAGCCTTTCAAATCCTATTGACTTCTCTCTCTAATTTGGATTAGTTGTAGCATGGTTATTATGTAGTTCTATGTTTGGGTTGTGGTTTTAGCATTTAAAGCATGAATTGTGGATTTGACCTTACTGGACTAGCATGGTAATCTTGAAAGCGTAACTTGGATAGAGATGACTAGGATACCTTTTCTTCTAGTTAAAGGTCCTATCTTAGGCTTAAATGTGGCTTACTTGACATCTAGATGTTTCACTAAATACCTTATCCTAGTTGGGGCATGGTGTGCCTAATTATGGAAATTGAGGTTTAGAAGTGGGATCATCCGGCCCACTTAGGATTAGACTTGTGTTAAACTTATGGGCTTAGTTGCGGATGTTAGACATAGATGAGGCTATTAAACCTTAGTATAAGGTTACTTCATGACTTTGTAGCTTGTATTGATGTTCCCTAGATTGTTGGTTTTGAGCTATGGCTATGACACTCCTTTTGGAAGTGATATTGGGTATTTGGAGATGACATTCCCCTTAGATGCATTATGTGGCATATAGAGATTCTATTACCTCTTAGACTTGATGATTGGCTTATAAAGATGCTATTTTGTTCTTAGAATTGATGATTGGCCTATCAAAATGCGATTTCCTCTTAGAATTGATGATTGGCCTATAGAGATGATATTTACTCTTAGACTTGATGATTGGACTATCAAAATGTTATTTCCTCCTAGATATGATTGGTGTGCCTATAGAGGTGTTATATCCTTTTTGTTATGATTGTTGGGCTTGTAGAGACAATATTCCTCTTAGGTATGACAATTGCCCTAGAGAGGTGATATTCCTCATAGTCATGATGTATGACATTGATATAATATATCCTATGTGATAGATGATTACGTGTTTATTCATATTGTACCTCCTAGATGTGAGAATCCTCTTATGTAAGAGATGATTACTTACTATTGATATTATGCGTCCTATATGCGAGATACCTCCTATGTGTGAGGTAACTAGAGATATGCTACGACTTATAAATATGATTATTGATATGGGTTTTGGATATGTATATGGGCATAAGGCCATGATTATGATATTCTGGTTATTTCAGATACATTATTGGGCCAAGGTCCGTGTTATAATAATTATTGAATATCAAAAAATTGTTTATCATTGTAAAGGAATATAATTATTGTTTATGGATTCATATACATGTTTTATATACATATCTCCCCGGTATGGTATGGAGGAAGATGTGGTATGTTGCTTATGACTTATTTGATTGGATACCAGTGATGGCATGCATAGATCTGGTACAGTCATGATTCTTGTATTGGTAACTTATCTGATTTTAAATGAAGTATGATCTTATGATAGTTCTTCTTAGTTAAGGGTTAAGCTATGTGGTAGTTAATTGTCTATTAGGAGACTATAGCACTTGATGGCTAGGAATTAGATGTATTAGTTAATAAATCTTGCTAAGTTGAAATATGGTAGTTAGAGATAGTTGATATGTGGCTAATAATGATGTCGGGTTTAGCATAGGTTAAGATTAGTGACATTGATGCCTAAGATTATAATGTCAATTGGTTGTTAATGAAGAGTTGTGTGTTAGCGAGGCTAGATAATAAGTGATGTTGATAATAAAAGGTGGCTAGTTAATAATGAAGAATAGTTGCTAAATGATTGATTAATAAATTGTTAAATGAGGATTCATAGGTTAATAATGGCGACTTAATGAATGATGTCAGTTAATAGAAGATAGTTAGATGTAACGACCCAAGACAACCCCCTTGTCTTCACATGGTGCTTGGAACCACAAGTGATCCCAAGCTAACCCACGAACTGGTATAATATTAAGCAACTGAATTATAAGATAATAAATAGTTGTTTTGTTGTGCAAAAACATAATCATATTAAAAATCTAAAATAGATACAATACTGATAAAGCCTTACAATCTGATAAATCTGAAGAATGAAACTGAAATTAAATGACTGACTTTGACTGACATCTATGAAGCCTCTACTATACTGACTATAGATAGCTGGGATATGCCTCCAAGTACCACTAATCAATACATATGAAAATAAATGAACTGTACATAAACTAAAATTGTCTGGAGTTCCCAAAGTAGGAGAACTCATCACCTGCTGGCTAGAATTTGCATTATGACTGATAACTATATTATGAGACAATATAGCACATAGACATATATGTGGATCAGTACTTTTGGAATGTACTGAGTATGCAGTGGTAAATGCAATAAGTAAAACTAATTTCATATATAATTGTAAAACATGCATGCTAAGTGTAAGTAGACTCACCAATAGGCTGGAATAAACTGAAAACTGAACTATCTTAAAGCATGAGTGCCAAACATTCTCTGATAAGATAGTGAATCTCTACACATAGTTTCTGTAAACTTGATTTAATGATATAAGTATAACTGAAGCTGGAATATGATAAAACATAGATACTATATGAGTACTGTGTTTGAAACTACGCGATGGAGACTAACATAAACTAAAGATCTAAATATACAATCGCACTAAGCATGAATGCATAAACATACTAACTTATATGATTAACTAAATGTCTGATAGTTGAATACTGGGCATTTAACACTTACTAAGTAACATGATATAGCTAAGCATGTATTAATGAAAACTATATTATTTAAGAATGCAAGACCAAGCATATAACATGATTCTGAAATAGTCTGTAAACTGAGGTACTGAAATACTGATAACTGAATAAATGATAACTTTATGCCATGGCCAAGCAAAACTAAAATTGAACTGAGTTACTAATCTGATTACTCAACTGAGACTGTGAATGAGACTATAAATAAGACAGTAACTGAGACTATAACTGGGACTGAATATTGAGTTTTGATATCTGAGTAACTGATAGCTATGATTACTGATAACTGAGTTATTAATAATTGGGTGACTATATTTGACAGTCCTAATTCTGTAGAACTGAACTGAGTCTAAAACTGAAACTCTGGGAATTAATTATCTAACCGACATCCCTCTCTCTGAACTAATTAGGGTCCAACCTGTAACCCTAGCTGGAAGGGTGTCAATACCGTGCTATGGGTAAAGACAAACTGAAGAGTCTCTCGCAATCTGATAGATGCTCTAAATAAGAATAGGGGTACCCTCAATCTAGAAGGTAAAACACCTCATCAACCCTCCATCTAGAAGGTTGATTTCTCAACCTAAACTGGCTACGTAGTTTTGGAATGCAAGGACTGCTTCTAAGGATCACACCCTCTACTAGTAGGTGAGTCCCCATCCTTAGGTTCACTCAGTGCTAATCCTACTCCCAACTGAATAGACACTGAACTGATTTCTAAATTGTACTAGGCTAGACTGAACTGTGGCTGATCGTGTTTGCTGACTGAACTGGATTGAGTTCAATAAGTTTTGGTGTCTGACTGGATACACTGAGTTCTGTACTAACTAAATACTACTAATTGTGATGTTTCTGAGACTAGTTTGTAACTACTGTAGCTCTAGGTCAACAACTAGATTTTCAGGTATTGAATACTCCCAGGATTCGATAGCATGAAAAGTAAAGCATAGCATGATCTTAAAAAGCATAGCCGTAGTCAATTGTTCACAGTTTATTAACTAGGACATTTTATCAAATACTTAGAGGTTATTGACTTTTACATGAATGATAACACATGGTAACATGTCATTATTACACTATTTAATTCACATGGGCATTCTGTCAAGCACGTGGAGATTAATACCTTAATATGGGGCAATTCGCCAAACACATGGGGATCATGAACTTGGACATGGAAATATCTTAAACATGGGAGCATAACATGATTATATAACTAAGATCATGAATTGGGAAATTCACATGTAATTCGGTTGAAATAGGACATGAGTATTTCATCAAAACATGTAAAGTTCATAGCTTGAATGTAAGAATGTGTTACACATGAGGGAACAACAGAGTTACATGGAAAAGTTCATAGCTTGGGGATTAATCTTGAAATTGACTTAACATGATATGGGAATTTCATCAAACATGTGGAAGGAATGAATTTAAAACACGAAAATATTGCTAAACATCATGAATTTAGGATCTATCATTGAATTTTACTTGAATAAAGAATGAGAAATTCAAATTCATAGCATAAGGAATTTAAAATCTTTCATGAAATCATACATGGGCTGAATTGAATTAAAAAACATCATGAAAACATGAAATTCAAACTTTCTTGAACATACAAAATACCATAGTAATGGAAGATTCATTCTTTAATTAAAAGAAAAGAGTTTTTGGACTCCGTGGTTGAAAGAGGACCCATGGATGAACTCCCACATAGCTTAAAGCTTTAATATTAAAGGAAAAACACAATCTTGAAAGCATTCTTGAATTAGGAAACTTGAGTTCTTGCTTTTCTTGAAGAAAAATTGATGAAGTTCTTGGTGTTCTTGAGGAGGCTAGGGTTTTTCTTTGAGAGAAAAAATGAATAATTGAGTGTATATTGCTTTTGGAGGCTGAAATTAAGTGTTATGGGTAGATTTGGGTGAGGAGAAGAGACCAAAGTGTCCCTAGACCCTTTAGAAATTGAATTAGCATATGAAACAATTCCTAACACACAGACTGATGCATCGCGTCGCTATCGTGTTGGCTTATTGCCTCACATGGAAAATGCCATAACATTTCGCTCGGGTATTGTATTTAGGCAAAATAGGTATCATTGGAAAGCTAATTCAATTATGTACAATTTTGTAGGTCTTGAACTGTTAAATTCTATGTATATAAAATGTTATACACATTTAAAGTAGACCCTTGTAGAATCGAATACTAAACTTTGGATGAATCAAAGGCTCTAACCTCAACTTTGTTTTAATTGATTATTAATAACATTTTTCACCTCAAAATCAAACCAAATATGAGAATAAAGATCATGAACCTTATATTCACATGGGAATCATTTAGATAATAGTTTATTCATGTAAGAACAATGGTTCAAAGACTAGCCCATAAATGTGGGGTATTACATTAGATGATAAGTGGTTATGTGTTGTCTAATAATGGTTTCCAATTATATGATGATTAGTAGATAATAATAAATAGTGGATAAATGGCTATTATGGTCTAATGATAAACCTTGGCTAGATGTTAGATGTCGTCTATCAAATAAATAATGGTTAGTTGTTATTCCTTGAATAAGGATAATGTTTAGACAAATAACTAGAGGTCATGTTATGTTTAGAGAACTAGTGATATCCTTATAAATAGCATTGGTTAGCTAATAATGAGTAGTTAGGAAGTATTGTCGAGATAGATACTTTGTAGTGATATGATTATTTTAATGAGTATAGTAGTATATGTTATTCAATAATGGCAATTGTGATGATATTGATACTTGGAAAGGTCAGAGGATGCTATTATGATATATTGATATCCGGTAAGGCCGGAGAATGCTATTATGGTATATTGATACCCGACAAGGCCATAGGATACTATTGTGATGATGTTGATACCCAGCAAGGCTAGAGGATACTGTAATGATGTATTGATACCCAAAAATGATGGAGGTTGATTACGATAATGATGGTCATAATGATGATAGTTATGATAAGTTTTGATATTGATTGTGTACCATGTATTCATTTCTGTATGTGCTTTGCCTATCACCAGTATGTGCCTATGTCTATCAGCCGGTATGGGACATTTTCATAAAAATAAGTGAAAAATATTCCTTGTGTTATCGTATGTTGATTGGACATTCTGAGTCTAGTATGGTGGGGGTACGTATAGGCTCAATTAGGTATATGGTTGTCCAGAGTAGCCGGTTATTCACACTGTTATTGATATTGGTATTATCATTATTATGATCATTATTATGGATAACTTATGACAGATTAGCTGTTGGTTTGGTATCGAGATTTGAGGTATGTTTTTACCTCTTTCATCTTATGATTAGATTGTTAGACCCGATTATATCATGTTTAGTAATGTAGATTATAACTCTAAGCATGATAGCCTTAGATTCTGATGGTATTATAATAAGGTCTTAAAATAAGGATATATGACCTAGGTTATGCTTGACATGACCTCATGTTTATATGTATATATATATATATTCATAAATATATATACATATATATATATATTCATAAATATATATATATATATCCAGTTATATGAAGTTATGGCACTACCTAATCCCTTTATTCATTTATACGTATTGTATATTAATTCCTGGCCTCGTATAGTGCTATATATATGTATCTTACTTTGCTCTTCATTCTCATGTTGGTTTAGGATATACAGTATAGTATGGACATATGTTGAACGTAGATGGAATAAGATTGTTCACCCTGATACTTCCTTAGTCTTGTTGTGTTAGACTTTTGGACTTGAATGGGATAATTATCCCTTATTATTCTTATTGACTTGTTATATAAGCTCTGGATTCTTGGGTGTAGTTTCCATTCTACTTATATGCTATATATATCTGCTTTATCTTTGGAGCTCAGTTGGCAGTTGCCTACTGAGTACCATTTATTTGGTACTTATATAACACTTCTGCAGCCTGCAAATCATAGTACAAGTTATAACTATTGTTGTGTGTATCATGCTAAGCAACTGTAGTTCAGAGACTTAGGGTGAGCTCCTGATGTTCAGAGTATTACTTATCTCTCTCTTATGTATTAGACTAGTCTCCACGTTATATTCGGAGATAAGTTGCATCAGAGTATTTCTCCTTATCATTTCACTTTTGTATTCTAAATATATTAGAAGCTCTTGTAGTGATACCCCTGGGTTTTGGGATGTTTCTTATGTGTTGATCTTTACATTATATATTCTGCATTCTTTTGTTTATTTTATTAAGTAGTCCGTCACTAGCCATTCCAGACTATGGGTTGGCTTGCCTACTAGTGGGTTATGTTAGGCGCCATCATGATCTCAGAAATTAGGTTGTTACAATACCACTATAGAACCAAAAACCAACAATTTTAGGGTTAAACGTGACCCCTTAGTTAGACCACAATTCCCATGTACCCATATGTGCAAAACCATTATTAGTACACGCATAATCATAAATTAAATTACAAGAAGCAATCCCCAACAATATTTATCCAAACCCTTAACCTTGATTTTCAAAACCACCTTTAATAACTCATGAAAAATGTTTTAAACATGATTTTAGTGAACTAACAATGAAGGAAGAGTCACATTCCTATGTTACAAAGATTCATGGAGAGAATTTGATCCTTAAGCCCTTCGATGACCACTTTGAAGATATCCTAGCCCAATCTTTCTTGAGAGGCTTTAGAGAGAGTTTTGATCTTGTAAAGGGCATACTGAATGAATGAAAGGTGTTATAAGACATGGGGTCATAAGGGATTGGGCTGGGAAATGTCCAAAGTACCCCAAATTAAAGTTGTAAAATCCTGTCTTTGGTTACGAGTCAAGCCATTGACTAGTCACCACAACTTACGACTCGTACAATTGAGTTGTCACCAAGACAGAGAATTAGACACACCACACTGTCTAACTTACTACTTTCTAGTCCTACTTATCACTAGACCATATGACTCATATGGTCTAGTCAAGATAAAGACAAAACAACACTGTTGAGACAACTTATCCTGGCTCTGATATCAATTTTTCATAACCCAAAATATGTCTTATGTTTTGATGATGATCAATTGTCTTCAAAGGACCAGGTCCCTGGATCATCATGAAGTGGTACAACTGTCACATCTTTGTATAGTTTTGTTTGCTAGTGCAACTAACTATGAAGGACTGCACTGTACTCGTTGTGACACTCGGTCCAATCAAAATTCAACCCTGATTTATACACTACTATAAATTAAAAAGGTTGCTTCTTATTCAAGCAGTTTTTGCAAATTTGGTGAATCAAAGAAATAGAAAAAACTATTTTGCACATGTTCCAAATATGTGTGTGCTTTAAGTTAATTTTTTTTTAATTCAATCTTGATTTGTAATTGAATTACTCATCTTATAAGAGTAATGTATTTTTCTTGGCAGTAGAGTTACCTAAGGTCAAATTGATTAGAGTTAGTCGATTGTGAGGTTGTTGAAGTGAGTAGAGGAGGTTGTAGTAGATCAATTGCAACTAGTGGAATTTAGGGTTAAGTTTTTGGAGTCTGTACTTGTGAGATTTGATTATAGTGAAGTTTGACTGCATCTCAGGGCAAGCCATTTTCTTCCTACCTTGAGCAAGGTGATTTCCACGTAAATCATTATGTTCTTTCAATTCCTTCCAGTTTAGTTTATTACTATTTTATTACCTTTATCGTAGTCTCAGAGACCAGGTCCCTAGAATGGTGATGCACCTCTCACGTTTCAACACTAACAGTCATGATGGCACTTTTTATAATATGCCTTGACAAATAAGCGTATCACACAAACTGTACAAAAATGGAAAATAATAGTAATAACCCAAAGTAAGGATTTTAGGACAAAGATGAAACACATAATATAATAAAATCGAAACAACATAAGAAAAGATATCATACCATAATCCCAAAACCTAGTGTCACAGTGTAAGAACTAACTAGTACAACCCGAGATCAAAATAGATAAGATATACAAAATAGGAACAACTTTACCTCTGAATGCAAAATAAAGACATAGCATAAAGAAAAAAAGGTTGTGGTAGACTATGGTAGCAAGAATCCAACCGTTACCTCGAATATCTCTGAAGTATCACCTGAAGTCAACCACCGTGAGGCATACTAAAACCTGGATCTACACCGAAATAATGCAGCAGGGGTGAGTACGATCCACTTGCACTTAGTAGGTATCGTAGGCCGACTGAGGAAAGTAAAAAATAAAGCATAAAAAATATACACTAACGGCACCTCACCTGCAACTAGAAAATATCTCAAACGGTAGCCCACACCATCTTCACTAATAATTTTATAATATTCAAATCCAACATAATAGATACAAGGTAAGAATATAGGTAGATAGGTATAACACATACTAGTAGTGAAGAAAGAAATATATATAGACTAATATCACATCAAAGGAAATAATGCATCTCAAAAAAATATAAGGTAAAAACAAAAGCATTATACATGATGATGATGATGATTATGCTCGAGGTTATCGCACAACCTCCATATACACCTATGGAGTTACAACTTCCTGATGTAGACTCATGGGGGGGTTTGACCACCCGTATACAACTAATATCCAATACAAATATCCATAACTCCTCTCTGACACATCCATAAGTAGAGGGATTTAAAGATTTCCAATTTCTGTTAGAAAAAGCCAGTTTTCTCGATATTTTCAAAATTTCCATAGTAGTAGTAGTACTAATATTACTTCAATGTATATGATATGAGGATGTAATGCTCACAACAAAATAGAATGATTATTTCCATATACAACGAGTATACCAACTAAGTCAGTCAATAATTCAGTCAATATTTCCAACCATCCATGAATGCCAACATAAACCATATGCCAAGAGAGTTGAATACAATTAAATAAACCATTGATACCACATTAGGATTTTTCATTATACAAGACAGTTAATATCGCGTATTCATAACCAATAATTTCATATAGGTCCCCACATGGTCACACATAAAAAATGATATTCCAAAACCACCAAACACAATAATATATAGGCCCCCACATGTGCACAACACAATAATTATAGCCATTTTTGGAATTAGTTCCCACACCCTTAATATGCTTTTATATCAACATTAACTACCCCTCCTAGTCTGAATAAAGTTAAGCCATAACCTATCTCGAATGCCGAAAACCTATGTGAAAGACTTCAACCTAAAGCCTTACTCCTCACAAATGGTCTTGGAATCAACAAAAATATCGAAATATAGAATCTATGCATCTAAACAAAGCCAACAACACCCATATTGCCTATTTTTAAGTTAGGGTCAAAACGGACCACCAAAATGGGTTTTCAAAAAAGAAGAAAAAAATTGTAATTTTGTTTTTGAAATATGTTCCCTATATTTTTAGGAGTCTACAAATGAATACCCAAGAGAAAATGAGTTAAATGAGGTCCAAATAGAAGTAAAATTATTTTTAATTTTTATCGGCAACAATCCTCTAATTTAATTGTAGCTTTAAGGATTGAAAGTTATTTTGAAGATGAAATTAATAGAAAATTGATAATTATAATATTAAAAACTCATCCAAGTAAAAATAGGTTGACATTGGGGTTTAAGTCGGATAATTATAATTTTTAGTCCTTATAGGCCAAAATCCCTAATTTCTACCTCTTAATTCATGTTTAAACAAGAACTACATTATCAAATTTTGAGAAAGTAATTGAATAGGTCTTATGGATCTTAACCAAGCTTAAAAGTGGAATAAATTTCTCAAAATCAAAAAATGCTATGCTCCAAATCTATAAAATGGTAAAATAAGGGTTTAAAAGGACCTAGGCATCGCATAAGGTACCACTGGGTCGCGTACGCGATATCTAGCCTGGGGAAAGGTATTACGTATGTGATACTATCATCAAATTCATGGGGCTTATGATCACAAACAATATATTGCGTATGCAACTCTTAGTGCTGATCACACGAGTCGCGTATACGAATGGCCAATCACAAATGCGGGGTACACCAGCACCAACTGGTGACTTGGAGAATTCCAAGTCTTTGCGGACCCCTTGAGATTCATCTAGAATCTCATGAATGTAGATGAACTATGCTATATTATCAAATTCGACACTCCAGACTCTATCGCAATATTAGATTTTAAAGAAAATGTCATTTTCATAAAGTTGACCCCCAAAATCTAATTTTACAACTTTTCGAATCGATGGCCACAATGAGATATAAAAGCCATAAAACCCCACAAACCATGGTACCAAACTAAAATCAACGTTTTGGATTTGCTGAGGTAATCCATTTTTCCATTCGATGCTCAGATCATTGAATATTGACCAAAGTCAACATTAAGGCTTCTGAAGCCACCATAAACCATAATATAATATAGATTATGCCAAAATGCACTAAGATCAGTGCCAATTATCCTCACACCTCAAAATTAACAAGAAGAAACTATGGGGAGGGTTAAAATAGTGAAATCATAAAGAAAATATTTCACATAACTCATAAAAAATTAGGTCGTTACACCATAAATGGTCCTTCATCACTATCTAACCAACTTTCGGACTTGATATTCTAAGAATAATTCCCTACGATACTAACAAGGACACTTACAGTGGCCATAAGTGTCATTTATGTCTTATAATTGGGCCCGTAAGTGAGGCATTCTGCACACTTCAACTTGTTTCTTCTTTTTCTACTCCAAAAGCTAGTTTCCTTCAAAACAAACACAAAAACACATCATATCTAACAAAATAAACCTATGTACTTGCATATTTTTTGATTTTATGCATCGAAAATGCCATAAAACCATGGCACATCATTTCTCCCATTTTGCTCAGTGGATTCGTTATAAGACATAATTGTTGAACAAAGATTTTTACTAATATTAGCACTGAAAGGGATAGAATATAAGTAAAATAAATAGATATTAAAGAAAAATAGGGAAAATAATAATATTTGAAAATAGAAACTCTATATAAAGAAAACTTTTTGGCTTTTAACAAAATCAAAATAGCAAAAAAAGTCTTAGGCACAATTCAGGCCTCAATTGATCATGCAAAAACAACTTTGAAATTAACTACAATTCCACACTACCAGAACTCTTGTCGAAATAGGGATGGGCTAATGGTCTAATTTTTCTAGACTTATCCATGCTCAACATCACGGACGATCAAATTCTTAAGATCTATCTCCAGTTCTTTATTAATCACGACCACAAATATATTCCCTATCCTCTCTATAATATCATTATCAACTACTTGTTCTGAAACTAGATTTGGGTTGTCACAAATATTGTCGTTCCTAATCCTTCACTAAAAATTTCACCTAAAGTAGGCTTATATCCAAGCCAGGTGGTATCTCCCTGGTGTTTCAATAGGATTGACTCAATTATACCATTGGATTTTGGCCCTAGTCCTATCTTAGGCTGATACCCATATTTCAATTTCTCTGTTATACTTGATGTTTTTATTTTAATCAATTCTACCTTTCATCAATCCTTTCAGCTTGTATGATGTTCATTGTATGGAAAGTGGCTCTATCTAACTCCTCAGTGACTAGAACAGAATTAACAAAACAGATGGAATGGCTGAGCTCTCCATAAATGGTAACTTTCATGCGACTCTATTCAAACTTCACACACTGATAGAGAGTTGAGGAAAGTGTCTTTCTATATAGAACCATGACCTCCCAATAAAAGGTTGTAACTGGAAACTACATCTATCACATGAAATAAAATTGGAAATCTAGCAGGCCACTTGTAATGTTAGGTAGATTTCTCCAATAACATTTCTTTGTGGTCTATCAAAAGCTCTAACCTTCAACTGACTTTACTTTATCTCTCCTATATTCACACCTAAATTTCTCAAAGTGAAGAATGGATAGATATTACAACTAGAACCACCATAAATCAAAACTCGAGTTATAATTTTGTTATAGTATTTGACTACAATGTGAAGTGTTTTTCTTGTGCTCAACTCCTTCTGATTATAGATCATCATCATGGAAAGAGATCTTATTTTCCTACACTATAGGCCCGATTGCTGCAGTCAAGTATAGCTTGTGGTATTTTTTGTTATGTTAACTCTGCTTAACACTTGCATCAAAGAATTTCTATGGGCTTTAGAGCTCATAAGCAAGGGCATAATGGATATTTGGGCTAGAATTTTCTTTAGCTACTCTTTGACTGAATAGTCCTTAGGTTGCATCATCTTTCAAAATTTTGCAGCTTCAGCATCAGTAACATTCTTCTTTGTATTCTATTATTTCTCAAAAAACTCCTCGATTTAATTTCTCTGAAGTGTAAAACCTTCTTGACCTTGCCATCCCCTAAGACACATCAACATCTATTATATTTTCCTTAGTTTCTTCTCGATAATCCCATTGGAAAATTTTAGTGTCATACTCAGGCTTTCCAATAATGATATTGATTACTACAACTCTTGACAGGTAGGTGTGAATAGCCAAAGGGTATCTTAACTAAACTAGACTAACGATTGTGCTGGAGATGTAGTGGAACCTTCTTTTGTGTTCCAAGCATGCATAATAGCTCCCTTCTAGTCATACTTTTTCTCTAGAGTAATTATGTTGACTTTTTTATTCTCATGATTTGGCAAGGGATTATTGTTCACATTTGGAGAAATTGCAGTGCATTTGATCACTTTTTTTCTGATTAAAGACTTGATTTGGCTCTTCAAACCATAATAAGCTTTAGTGTCATTCCCCTGGACTCCTAGGTGAAAAGCATGTTGATTATTTCCATCAAAGGTGATAAGCGTATTGCTTGTTTCCATTAATGTTTTGAGAGGTTGGATTATGGGTTTTCCTTCCACTAGGTGCAACAATCCCGCCACCCTTAACCATTCAAATATTAGAGCCAAAGGTTTAGAAATAGGGTCTTAGATGTGTATTAGGATCACTCTTTCCATCAAATACATCAAACTTTGGTGGTTTGTACCCGACTAGCATATTGATGTATGGATGGATGCATAAGTCATCATAATCTAAGATCTCAATTCCATCAGTGACTTGCATGTTCTTAAATATTCTTTTTAGACTTTTAAGTTGAGCTGCTATTGACCTTTATTCATTCAATCAGACATCCTTCTTTATCCCACATACTGATTTACCTCATACACATTTTTAATAGCTTGGGTTAGTGTGAAAGTAGTAGCTTCAGTAGCATATACTGGTGGCACAGGTATCTCACAAGTGACGTGTGCCTCAAGTATCTATTGCACTATTGGATGAATTGGAATAATAAAGTTCTGAGTAGGAAATAAAAGTCTAGGTAAAGACTTAGTAGTGGGTAGAGAAGCTAGTGGATCTTGAGTATTAGAGGGAACACGTGGTGCTTGCAGAGTTGGTTTTGTTATGTTGTCGGGAGTGACAAAAAGTTGTTAAGCATTTGGAAATTGTAATTAAATGGAAAGGTAGAGGATTTATTATTTTAAATTTATGTGCCATTTTATCTATTTGTTCATCATTTTGAGTATCTATCAACTCTTAGGAACATTCAGCACCATTTATCGACACCATTTGGCATTGTTGGATTTTTTGTTAGTTTTCCTTTAGATTAAAAGTTGTATTGTAATTGAGCTAGTTTTAAAGTTGAAACAAATCAACATTCTTTTTTAGATGTACACTATTTTAGTTTGGAAATGTTTTAAAGATGTAACAAATATGCAATAAATATATACACCAAGTTGGCAACATCTAAATACGTCCTAAAATGAAGCCTCTTTTAGCCAGAGGTAGGCCTACACTGCAACAAGATTTAAAATAAATGATTCATTAAAAATATTTGGATTTGGAATAAGCATGACTCTCATAAATCAAAAAAAGACTCCAAAAGGTTACAATAAAATGGATTAGTGGAACCTTAAAAAAAAGTACATGGGTGTCCGGAAAGGTACATGATGGGATTGGCCATGCGTCTCTTTAGGGAATGTAACAAGTAAATTAATAAAGGATAATCTAAGGCCATGTTGGTCTATTTTATCATCATCATCTAGACCTAGATGAATATTCAAGGGGTGTTCTATGAAATCACTTCCTCTTATCAGCCTGTCTAAGTAGTCTGGATCATCTTGTTTAAGGAAAACTAGAGATCCTTTCTTTGATTGATATTCAAGTTCCTCTTCTATGCCTTCCATAATGTTAGCATCATTGTGTGGAGGTATTATATCATTAATTGATCCTAAATAAACTTTCAATGCATGGAGGTGTTGAGATACATGTGAGGTAATATTTCACTCGCCTCCTGACACACCATGTCATAGTCTACCAGCCCAGGGAACATTTCATAAATTGGTTGACTTATGGGACCTCCTTCTAATTTCTATGCATAATATCTTGAGGCACACCAACTTGTTTGGCTAATTTCTACTAAAAGTACGTTTATCCGTGTTTCCTATAGTTTTCTTATTCTGGCCGAAGGTACTTCTCTTCTGTACGTGACTTTTGTTGGAGCTATGTGTGACCATAAAATGGATGTTTTTTTTACCAATATAATGTAGCACTCTGAGTGGATCATACAGTATGATCCTTTCAAACCTGATCATCTTCTACCTTTTTTAAAATACTCTTCCTGTGGTCCAAGGAAGCCTCTATTGGGTGGAATTTATGGTAAAATATATCAGATAATCCCATAATTTTTCTAGTTCTATTGGTGCTACCCAAAATCTCAACCTTAGTTCATGGTTATATATCTTATTGTTTAAGTCCTCAGAGTTGTCTTTGATCGGCGCTTGATGTGTGAGCAGATGCTAACATATTTGAGGCTTTTAACTGAGAATAATTGCAAAATCTTAAGCAACTTTTGTCATTTTTGATTGTTTTATCTTTGATTTTGCATTGGAAGTCAAAAAGCAAGAGAACCAACAATGATGGAAGTAAAAGAGTTGAAATATTAAGCAAATAGAAGAGAAGTATGGCTGATGACATTCTTGATAAGTCATCGGTACTCTGATAAGTTATTAGCTTTATTGTCAGCCTTAAACAGAGAATGGGATTCAGCTGGAAGAAGTGATGGCGACATATGATAAGCCGTCAAGATCATCGTTAGCCTAAGGTAGAACATGAGAACTGAAGTAAATCATCGATGACATTTGTGATAAGTCGTCTAAGATTTGATAAGCCATCACACTTTATCGTTAGCCTAAGGTAGCGAATGTCGAAAGTGAAGAGGAGCTGACGACATCTACGATAAGTCATCAGACTCCTGATAAGGCATCACAAAATGTCGTTACCTATCTAAGAAATTATTGAACTTTGTGATTTTGTTTCCATAATTAGGGTGAAATATTTAAAGTATTGTTTAGGGTTTTCTTGTGGGATGGTACTCGACATTCTGGACTTGAAATTCAAGTGTTTGCTCTCTAGTTTTTGATATAAGTTTACAGTTATTTTGGAGAGATTATCATACTATTTTTGGGGATTTTTCTACTAAAATTTAAGCCAAGATATAACTGTTACTATTCACTTTTGTTGTAAGTATTATTCTATAGCATTATGAATTCAACAAGTTGTATTGCTCTTTACAGTATGAGTAGCTAAACCCCTTAACCCGAGTTATGGGATCTATGGGTTTGGGTTTGTAACGCAACTAAGTGTTCAGGATTCTAATGGTGGTAGTAACTTCTTGGTAATCCCTATGCTTTACACTTTATCTATTTGTTGCAAACAATAGGTCTTTCTTACTAGTGATTTGCTTGAACTAAGAAATCAGCCCTAGTAAGAAGCGAAATATCAACAGGGACTTGGAAGCCACCAACCTTCTGTTTAATAATTAATGTTGTAGCAAGATTAATTAACCTGAGATAACATCCTGTTATGAAATATAAACTCCCTATGTTCGAGAGAATTAGGTTGTTAAATGCTTTAGTAGGTGGAGAGACATTTAGGCATAAATTCAACAAGGATAATCTGATATTCTTACCTACCATAAGAATCTTGAATCGTTACTAGCGTCTATCAAATCCCATCACCCATAGTGAACATAACTCTAGTTTTCCTTAAACTCTTGATTACAAACACTAAAACTAAAGTGACCAACAATTATTTGTTAATCTGCAAAACCCCCATTTCAGGAAACATCCAACTATCAGTTGATTAAATCCAAATGACTTAAGTTCACACCATATTCCCTGTAGGATTCGATCCCAACCTAGTTGGGTTATATATTGATAACGATCGCTTACATTCTCACATGAGAGGTGTAGTTTGAGCGTTATAAAAAATGGTGTTGTTGCTGGGGAACAATTTGGTGTATTGAGCTGGTTTGAAATTTTAGCCTACTTGATTGAATCAAACTTGTAAATATTTATTTTTTAGTTTTCTTTTATTTCTTATGTTAGGTAGATTTTATTTTAGTTTACTTATTACTATGGCATCGTGGAATGAACATGAGTTTGGTGGTTTGAAATCTTATCTTGATTATCCATGTCTATATTGTGATGGACCTCACTTTTGTCAAAATTGTAGATATACTCCCCGGACAGAGATGTGTGCACTATCTCCATTCTAACAGGAGTATTATTGTTCTTTATATGGTGGTCAAGATGGACATTAGAGTGATTGTCCAAATTCTGCCTCCCCCTATTGCGCTAACCTAAATTCTAGTTCTTTCTATAAGATTGATATGTCTTATGTTCAAGAAAAAGAAGAACGAAGAACTGGGAAGAGTGGCATTGAATCTATATTTCAACGAATGTTGGATCTCCAAAATAAACGTATGATATCATATGTGATATGTATCAAGACATGAAGCTAATTATTCATGAGGAGATGGATATAAAGGTCAATCATTTAAAGCATTCTTCTATATTATGTGTAGATGATATCTTGTTTGTGGAATCATTTAAAAAAATTAGAAGAGTGTGAAGATGAGGAGCAAGAACCCTATATTAATATTGAGCTTGATGATGAGTAACCATCGGTGATTTCCCAACCAACCAAACCAACCTTGAGAGATGATGCCAAGATTGACGAAATGGTGCTAGAGGCAAAAGAAGAAACCAAGCCACTCTCTTGTAAAGACTCTAGCCCAATTCGGGGTAAAGAGGTCAAGAAGGATTCAACTCTAAAATTAGGGAGAATCCCTCACTCGTTTGTCATTCAACATTATGCGTGGTGGATGTGATGAAAGTTGAATCATTCAAGCAAATGGTGAATTTTGGAAATGAGGAGGAAAATTCCTACATTTTAGAGTTTGTCTTTCCGAAAGGGTATAATACAACCCCAATCTTGAAGGCCAATAAGCTTAAAGGTCGATGTCTATTTAGTGGCTTTTTAATATTCTCACTGTTTCCAAAGGAGCCCACACAAAAGTTCAATGCAAAATTGGGCAAGCAGTTTAAGTCTTCAAAGTGGCGTGATAGAACTTTCCTTATCATGCTTTCATATTTTCCCAATGCACCTAAAAGATGTAAAGATCAAAAGATGGGCCAATGATTCAAATCATCTAAGTGGAGGGATAAAGGATAAAGCACTTTAAGGTATCTTGATGAATTCTAAGTAGTCAAGATAACCTAGTCATTCTGCGACATTAAATCAGGCGCTGCTTAGGAGGCAACCCAAGGTATTTAGTTGTTTGTATTTGTATCATATGATTGACATCAGATCTTTGCACCCATGGTGCCACAAGTATGTTTTTGGTTTTATGCATTGAGGACATTGCATGATTTTAAGTTGAGGGTGAGGCTACTTGTGGGTGTTGATGTCCTCTTGGGGTTTTTGTTGCCGTGCCTCTTTTCTTGGAGTCTTGTTCCTAGTAGAGCCAGCATGTTTAGGTGTATTGTTATTTTTTATAAAATATTATAGTTGACTATGAGAAATACAAGTACCTTAGGTAGTTAACATGTGTTTGTTGATTTTTTAGCACCTCTCCAATGGTCTGTTTTATAGTTGTATGATATGCATTTATGTGTGATCACTGCGCATCTTGGTATGTCATTAGTACTAGTGACGTGATAAACATTGCTAAATAATTACATGAATCAAATGGGTAGTAGCTTCTGATATTTCTTTGTGCCATATGTGTGTGAGATACTACCTAGTTCCCATTGTGTGTTAAATCCAGAACTTGCCCGGTTGGTCTTGCCTTGGTTGTAGGATAGCGGTTAGGAAAGGATCATAGGTCATTGTTAATATTAGTCCACTTTTAGCCTAAATGACCTTTCATGTGTGAATAATATCCCTTGATTCTAATTTTGAGCCTGAATGCCTATTTTTCTTATTATACCTATCACCTTTCCATTTGTATCACAATGAATCTATTTTAGCCCTGGTCCTCCTTGGACACTATGAACGTGACTTAGGAAAATGGCCTAAGTTGAGGGTGGCTATCATAGGGGTGCATGATGTAAAATGAGTATGAAGAAAGGTAGAGTAAAAGAAAAGAATAAAAAGCTGAGTGTGCTGGAAAAGAGCAAGAAAAGAAAAGTTGTGAAAAAAAAAAGTGATTGTAGAAAAGAACCGCACCCATCATGAATAAGTGCGATCAAGAAAAGAGAAGAATAGAAAAAGGAAAATAAGTGAAACCCCACAAGCTAGTGTAGTGTAGTCTTGGTAATGAAAATAAGGGCAAGCCTATGGTATTCGGCATACATTGATTGGAACTTCATTCTGAAAGTAAGTTTCTGGTGATTGTTCCCATGGTTACACATCTAATGTTTGATATAAGTGAAGTGGGACTTCTTTGTAGTGAGGGCATACTGGTTACGTTGCTAGTTGCTAACTTGTTTGGATAGTATAAGCTTGATACATGCATAGTTGTTTTTGCTAAATTGATGCCATATCTTGATTCCTGTGTGTCCCATTGTTGTTCTTAGTAGAATACATAGTTGATTTGGAATTAATTTACCTTGGAGAAGGTAAAGATGGTTTTGAGATAATATAGATGATTGACTACCAAATATACTTTGTATCCTCTTGGTTGTGTGTTAGTTGCTTGAGGGCAACCAATTGTTTTAAGTTAAGGGTGTTGATGTGTGAGCAGATACTAACACATTTGAGGCTTTTAACTAAAAATAATTACAAAGTCTTAAGCAACTTTTATTGTTTTTGATTGTTTTATCTTTGATTTTGCAGTGGAAGTCAAGATGCAAGAGAATCAACAATGATGAAAGTAAGAGAGTTGAAATCTGAAGCAAATAGAAAAGAAGTGAGGCTAACGACATTCCTAATAAGTTGTTAGCACTCTGATTAGTTATAAACTTCATCGTCAACCTTAAATAGAGAATGGGATTCAGCTGGAAGAAGTGACGACGACATTTGATAAAAGGTTAGAGTTGTGACAAACTGTCAAGATCGTCATCAGCCTAAGGCAGAATATGAGAGCTGAAGTAAATCATCGACGACATCTATGATAAGTCTTCTAAGATTTGATAAGACAGCACGCTTCATCGTCAGCCTAAGGCAGCGACTGTCAAAAGTGAAGAGGAGCTGACGACATCTATGATAAGTCGTCAGACTCCTGATAATGCATCAAAAAATGTCATCACCTAATCGAGAAATTACTGAACTCTGTGATTTTGTTTCCATAATTACGGTGAATTATTTAAAGTATTGTTTAGGGTTTTCTTGGGGGCTGGTACTTGACATTCTAGACTTGAACTTCACGTGTTTTCTCTCTAGTTTTTGATACAAGTTTACAGTTACCTTTTGAGATATTATCATATTATTTTTTGGGATTTTTCTACTAAAATTTAATCTGAGATACAACTGTTCCTAATCACTTTTCCTGTAAGTATAATTCCATAGCATTAGGAATTCAACAAGTTGTATTTCTCTATACAGTATGAGTAGTAAACCCCTTAACCTGAGTTATGGGATCTATGGGTTTGGATTTGTAACGCAACTAAGTGTTCAGGATTCTAACGGTGGTAGTAACTTCTTGGGAATCCCTTTTCTTTATAATTTATCTATTGGTTGAAAATAATAGGTCTAGCTTACTAGTGATTTCCTTGAACTAAGAAATCAGCCCTAGTAAGAAGTGAATTATCAACATAGACTTGGAAGCTACCAACCTTCCGTTTAATAATTAATGTTGTAGCAAGATTAATTAACCTGAGATAACAACCTGTTATGAAATATAAACTCCCTAAGTTTGAGAAAATTAGGTAGGCAAATGATTAAGTAGGTCAAGAGACATTCAGGCATAAATTCGACAAGGATAATCTGTTGTTCCTACCTACCACAAGAATCTTGAATTATTACTAGCATCTGTCAAATCCCATCACCCATAGTGAACATAACTCTGGTTTTCCATAAACTCTTGATTACAAACACTGAAACTAAAGTGACCAAAAATTATTTGCTAATCTCCAAAACCCCAATTTCAGGAAACATCCAACTATCAGTTGATTAAATCGTAAACAACTTAAGTTTACACCATATTCCCTGGGGTATTTGACCCCAACCTAGTTGGGTTATACATTGACAATGATCACTTACATTCTCATGTGAGAGATGTATTTTGAGCGTTATCAGTGCTCTTTGATAGAAATGTTCCATGGCACAAACTTATCACAACAAGCTATATCTAACTAGGAAATCATCCCCTCTAGATCAAACTGGCAAAGCCCTAAACAATTCTGCCAGTAATATTTGTACCATCAACCTCTCAGAACTGTTAAACATGTTAAAGACCAAGGGCATCAAGTTGACATTAATGTGGCCTATTTTTTTGGGGAAGGCCATAATCCCTAGGAAAGCAAGCACAAAAGCCATGGGAAAAAACTCTCCCATTTTTCTCTATTACAAGTAAAGTCATTTTGGTGATTATAATAGCTCCTTTTACATTCAAATCTTTAAAATATATTGCTCAACTTAACCCAACCATCTCTGATACTCCTTGGGTGTAGGCTACACTCAAACCCAAAGTATGTAAGAAACCATTTATGGACATGGCCGATGGAGCCAAAGGTATTCTTCATTCAAGAGGCAAGTCTGTGAAGCTACTAGTATCTTTGAAAGTTGGGGTGAGTTCAAATTTACAAGATTGAAAAGTCACGATGATTGGGTCCCAAAACTCAGCCAATAGCTTCATGAGCATATCATTAGCCTGGATATGCATGAGTGACATCAAAGAACCTAAGTATTCTCTATCTTGGTTTTATGCACTATATGAATGTTTCACTACCAATTTCATAGGATTTGGGGAGTAGAGACAACCATTTGGATATTTGGTAGGTTCTGATTAATATTTGTTTAAAAGGAGGATAAAAGGTATGATAAGTTTTTTGCTCTAAATCCATTAATTGTTTAAGTTTGGATCATTCAAATCAATCTTCATATAAAATGTATGTCATTAGGTTTGTAACCTTTGACAAATGGGTGGCCTCCAAGTCGTAAAGACGATGCCTTGGACCGCCCACCTAAGGAGTATGCAACATGGCCTATTTCTAGAGTAAGAGATTTTCTAAATGTTTATATAATGAACCAAAAAACGCACATGATGGGATCTGTGCACTCTCAAGTGCAAGTAATCCTATCCTAAACAAAAGAAATAAATTATGAATAAGCAAGCGGAAGACAAGAGAAATAAACCCAAAATACAAATAAATAAGAAATAATATTCACGATACATCCCTGGGTCTGGTTATCACTAATACAAGCCTCTAATAATGATTTTTAACAAGTATAATAAGATATTTTTTAGGAAAAAGTAATCACAAGATAGTAAGGAAAAGGTCCGTATAAGCTTGAAATCCATACACCACTACCTCGGTCTACTCAACGTCAATGTAGTAAGAAATGATTTGCAAACTGCTACTTGATCAAATGCCTACATGGAGAGCAAAAAATAATAATAGGAAATAAAACCAAGGGTGAAAAAAAAAATTCATGTGTGCTTATAAATCATCATCGATAACAAACCCTAATCCAAAGTGATTGATCTAAGGTGAATTTATGCACCTCAGTGTTGTTATTCTAGCTTATTTCGCCTTGTTTTGAGGAATACTTTTGTGATTTATGTATTAATAAT
This sequence comes from Capsicum annuum, assembly GCF_002878395.1. Classification (NCBI taxonomy): domain Eukaryota; kingdom Viridiplantae; phylum Streptophyta; class Magnoliopsida; order Solanales; family Solanaceae; genus Capsicum; species Capsicum annuum. The sequence continues at coordinate 47,958,983 of NC_061115.1, forward strand.
GTTATAAATGATCATATAAGTGTTTAAGTATCGGATTAAATTGATTAAAGGTGTTTCCAAACAAGTTTGTACCAAAATTGATCACTTAGAGTTTAAGCGAGAAAACTAGTGCTACTAGCTTGAGCTCTGTGTTGTTCTAGTTGATCTCGATACACTTTAATGTGATTTATGAGTTCCTAATATATTGAATGTGTATTTATGAGTGTAAAAACTTGTTTATGAAGTTTAAGGGTCAATTTAAATAATTCAAGAGTCAAAACTAAGTTAAAGATGAAAAGGACAAAAACTAGTATTCTTAGCTTAAGTTTCGAGTCCGTCGTCTTTGCTGTTGTGTTGTTTTGAGTTTTAATTAGTGGTGTCTGATGCTAAAATATTCTTGGTGATTTTATTATGATGATATATTAATTATATAAAATCTTTAAATCAAGTGGAAATAGCATAAAATGTTTAGAATCGATCAATAAGAGCATGGGATAACATTTGACGTAAAACGGACACCCGGGATATCACAAGCGTGTGTGGGGCCTTAAAAATGGCAAAGTGGTGCATGATATGCTCCAAAAGCTTCAAAAGGGACCCAAAGAAGTTTTTCTCTATGATGAGCCTACAACGCACCCCCTATACCACCGCAATGATCCGACGACCTGACTGTTGTTCCACCGACGTAAAAAATCCTTGTCCTATAAATAGGACTCTTGTACTTGTTGTTATGCACCTTGGCCGACATTTTAACATAGAGAGGACTGAAAAATACTTCAATTAGGGTTTTTATTCTTTTACTTTAGCTTTTTATTGGATTTTATCAGGTATTCAATTATTTTGATTACCACTATGTCCATGAGTGGCTAAAAGCCCTTTTTCAGGGTCAAGGCCAAGAACATGATTATTATTTCTTTGAATTAAATTAGTTTGGACTGTTTATCATATTAGGTTGTTTTTTGACCCTTTTTATAACTATTTAGGATTTTTGGCCCATAAAATATATCTATTATCATCTTTGTGAACTCGGGTGAGGGAATAAAATGATAGAACATAGGAGTAAGTAGAGCAAGGTTCTTATTCCTGTATAAAATAAGGAATTTGAATTAGCATCTAGGACAGGGATATACCTAGAAGCCTTATTTGGTTCACTTGTTGGATGATATCTTTATGCATCTAATTAGATTATTGCATCCCTACTCAACGATGTAGTTGTAATGTCCAAGTTAGGTAGAAGATTAGAGGCTGAGAGACCATGATCATACTATAAATCCTACAAATCAACAACCATTATAAGTAGTCTAAATAATGAAGTTCAATCGCATAGTATGATTGTTCATAAGCCTTAACCCTGGGTCTCTATCCATTGATTATCCAAAGTCATTACTTTACCACATTAGTAACTTTGTTTTTAGTTTACAACTTTAAAACTCTCTTGGTTACTTCATCTCAATAGTTTAACTAGAATTGGATAGTTTTCAACATAAGTCCTTATGAGATCGATACATGGCTTCTAAAGGGCCACTTTACTACTTGGTGAGACCATATACATTTGTGTGTGCGGTTGGGCACAATAAGTTTTTGGTGCCATTGCCGAGGACTTGTAAATAGGCAACTATCTTTTTTTAAGTTTAGCTATATTTAGTTGTACATGGTTTAGTAATTTTTATTTTTTGTTGTTTTTATTTCTCACACTTTTCTTGAGATGATAGTTTGGGATAGATGATTTTTAAGGGATGATGATTCTTGTAATTTTTTTGGAGAACCCCATCGTGAGGCTTTTTGTCTAGATTTTGATCCAAACGTTTGGAGGGAACTTACTTATTTGTGACATGTTCAGCAAACCACAATTTGGTGTGTGGTTTGTTGCAATAATTATCACTCTTTAGATATGTGTGGAGATAATCCTAATTCAGTATTGTTTGAGGGCAATGCTCAAAAGAAATTAAGAAGGTAGATACAGAGTTGAATCTCAAACCAGATGCAAACAAAGTTACTGATAATTTGAGGAAGTATGAGTACTCGGACAATAAAGTTGCTCATCATGTATACCACCACTACCATCTCCATAGAAGATGAGAAAAAAAAATGGAGGATCCTGGCCAATTTGTGGAATAATCGCAGCCACTTAACTATCATCTTTCTTTTAAGACTATAATTGAGAAAGTGAATATAAGTGAAGGTCTTGTGTATTGTGTAAATTTATAAGTTGGATTGGTAGGTCCTCACTCAAAGAACTTTTCTACACTATATTTAGATGATGTCTTACATGTGGAATCATCTGAAATAGTGGGAGAGTGTGAAGATGAGGAACAAAAATCCTATATTCTTAATTTTGTACCAGACAAGCAACCTAAAAACATGCCTCACTTCAAGGTTGAGTGGTTTACAATGCACCATACATTACTCGGTTCTTTAATATTTGTACCACTTCCCTATGAGCGAGGAAAAAATATGGATGCAAAGTTGGGGGTGCTGCTTGGGAGGCAACCCAACTTAAGGTACAATTTTTTTAGTATATTTAGTTTTTACTTCATGTAGTTTTTGTTGAGTTGTAGGTTAATAGAAAGTTTGGGTACCAAAAATCTGAGCTAAGAAGCATGGCTAAGACTAATTGTAGGGTCCTTAGACCCTCTTAATGTTTAAATATGCTACTAGCTAGGCCTAGAGGCCTTTGGAAGTATTTCTATCTCTACTTTTAAATTATACTTTGAGAACAAAGTAGATTTTTATGTATGGGGTGGTGGAATTCCCAATTTTAGGAGTAATTTTAAAATTTTTGTTTTAGGAACAAGTAGTATATTCTTGTTGGAGCTATATTAGATTGCATGATGCAAATGTTTTGAGTTAAAAAATAGCATGTTGATTTTGTGAATGATTATTTTTAAGACTTCTAGGCTCCTGATTAAGACTCTTATAGTGTTGTCTTAATGCTCGAATTTATGTTTGGTTGAGAGTTTATGATGATCTTGCTTGAGTTGAGTGTGTACCATGTGTGTGTGAGGTTTTTGTATATTCCTTATTGCATATGATGTCTAGAACTTGCCTACTGTGTGTGCAAAATAAAATAGATTGTGTGTTTAGGAGGCATTTTATTGATAACCATGTTTTATACCCTCGTTTTCCTACCTTTTAGATTTTCCGTTGGTAGCCTCATGTGTAGCTTAATCCCTTTCTTTGGTGGACTTTAATTTTTAATTTGATCTAAAAGCTCCTAAGTGCTTTAGAGAAAAATCAGTAAGCTAAGGAGTTTGAAATTAAAGTAGGGAAAAGGTGAAAAAAAACCCCCAAATAATAGCTATTGGTGCTAAATATTAATTTGTATTGTGGCTGGGAAGGGTAATGAAAATGAAGAAAATTGTTGTTCAGATTGAATAATATGTGCATAGAATACTCCCACCATAGTGTATGTGAAGTAGCTTAATGATATGGGGAAAAACAAAAGATTATGTGTGAAGGAAGAAGTGGGGAAAAAATGGTTGTTAAAGGAAAATTCAATGAGAAGTGTGATCCATTAAAGCGCTTAGGAAGGATAGTCACTATTACTGGTTAAAATAGTTCCTACCTCTCCCTTAACCTACATTACAAACTGTAAAGACCTATTTGAGCCTGACCCTTAACATTCTGATATTAGTAGAGTACTACACTAAGGAAAAGCTTATGGGTCATTGTGTGTAATATGTGACTTCATTATGAGAGTGGGAAAATTTTTATTCTTATACCCATCCTATGCTATATTGCATCTATGTGACTGTTTATGGGTAACTCTCTTGTTATGAGGGCACATGTTTGATGATAGTTTGGTGAATTGTATGATTTCTTTAATTGAGCAATATGCATGGGTTTCCCAACTTGGTGAGTCTATTCTTGAGGCTAGGATGTTTTGGAGTAGTAGTCATGAGCTTTCAATTGTGTTTGTAATATGTTTAGTGTATAAACTTGCATTCTGTGTGGTTGTTGTAGTACTACCTTGAGTGTTTTGCATGTAGTAGAAATGTGGAGTCTCTTTACCTTATGATTTTTGAAGTAAAGAGTTATTCTAGGACAAACAAGGATTTATGTATGGGGTGGTGATCTAAATAGTTTCTACTTATCCCTTAGCCTACATTACAACTTGTAAAGACCAATTTGATCCTGAGCCTTAACACTCTGATATTAGTAGAGTACTACGCTAAGGGAAAGCCTATGGGTTATTGGGTGTAACGTGTGAATTCATTGTGAGAGTGAGCGAAATTTGATTTTTATACCCATTCTGCGCTATATTACATCTATGTGAGTGTTTATACTCTCTTATTCTAAGGGCACATATTTGATGATAGTTTGGAGAATTGTATGATGTCTTTAACTGAGCAATATCCATGAGTTTGCCAACTTGGTGAGTCTATTCTTGAGGCTAAGATGTTTTGGAGTAGTATGCACGAGCTTTCAATTTTGTTTGTAACATGCTTAATGTAGAAACTTGCATTCTATGTAGTCTCTGTAGTATTAGCTTTAGCATCTTGCATGTAGTAGAAATGTGGAGTCTCTTCAGTTTTTGATGCTTAGAGTAAAGAATTGTTCGAGGACGAACAAGGATTTAAGTATGGGTTTGTGATCTAAGGTGGATTTATGCACCTCAGTGTTGTTATTCTAAATTATTTGGTCTTGTTTTGAGGACTACTTTTTTCCTTTATGTGTTAATAATGTTATAAATGAGTACATAAGTGTTTAAGTATTAAATTACAATGAGTAAAGGTGTTTCCAAACAAGTTTGTATTAAAATTGATCACTTAGAGTTTAAGAGAGAAAACTAGTGTTACTAGCATGAGCTATGTGTTGTTCTAGTTGATCTGGATAGACTTTAATGTGTTTTATGAGATACTAATGGCTTTAATGTGTATTTATGATTGTAAAAACTTTTTTATGATGTTTAAGGGTCAATGTAAACAATCCAAGAATCAAAACTAAGTTAAAGATCAAAAGGACAAAAACTAGCATTCTTAGCTTAAGTTTCGAGTTCGTCGTCTTTGATGTTGTGTTGTTTTGAGCTCTAATTTGTGGTGTATGATGCTATATTATGCTTGGTGAGTTATTTATTATTATATATGAATGATACACAATCAGTATATCAAGTTTAAACAACACCAAAAGGTTTGGAATATATCAACAAGAGCACGGGACAAGATTTGACATAAAACGGACACTCAAGATGTTACTAGCATGTGTGGGGCCTTTAAAATGGAAAGGTGGCACATGCTATACTCACAAATTTACATAACGTACCCCAAGAATTTTTTCCCCTAAATGGGCCGGTGACTCACCCCCTATCCTGCTGCAATGAGCCCGCAAGGCGGCCCTTGGTCCACCGACGTAAAAATCCTTGTCCTATAAATAGGACTCTTGTACTTGTTGTTATACACCTTGGCTGACTTTGTAACTTGGAGAGGCGCTGGAAAATACTTCAATTATAATTTTTATTATTTTGCTTTATCTTTTTATTGGATTTTTTATCATGTATTCAATTATTTTGATTACCACTATATCCATGAGTGGCTAAAAGCCCTTTTCCGAGGTTAAGGCCAAGAACATGATTATTATTGCTTTGAATTAAATTAATTTGGATTGTTGATCACATTTTATTATTTGTCTAACCTTTTTATAACTATTTTAAGGATTCGCGACCCTAAAAATATATCTATTGTCATCTTTGTGAAATCGGGAGGGGGAATAAAATGATAGAACATGGGAGTAAGTAAAGCAAGGTTCTAATTCCTTTATAAAATAAGCAATTTGAATTAGCATCAAGGATAGGGATATACCTAGAAGCCTTATTTAGTTCACTTGTTGGATGATTTCTTCATGCATCTAATTGGATTATTGCATCCTCTCTCAATGATGTAGTTGTAATATCCAAGTTAGGTTAATCATACTATAAACCTACGAATCAACAACCATGATAAGTAGTCTAAATAATGAAGTTCAATCACATAGTATGATTGTTCGTAAGACTTAACCCTGGGTCTCTATCCATTGATTATCCAAATTCATTACTTTTCCACATTAGTTACTTTATTTTTAGTTTACAACTCTAAAACTCCATTGGTTAGTTTTTATCAATAGTTGAACTAGAATTGGATAGTTTTTAACACAAGTCCTTGTGGAATCGATACTTGGCTTCTAAAGGGCCACTTTACTACTTGCTGAGACCACATACACTTGCATGTATGTGCGCTTGGGTGCAATAGTGATGGTTGGAACAACCACTTCGGAGACCCAATGTATCAAATTAATCTATAACCTTCCAAATCATAACACTTAATCCTACCAGGGTAACCCAAAACAATGGTCAACAACCAAAACACGAATAGGGTAGGCACTATAAACTAGGTAAGCCAACACTAGCCACTTCATGATCAAAAATTAGAGAGAAACACTTATTTAGAAGAATTTCTACACAACATATACATTTTAGGATTAATAACTTGATAACAACCAAAAATTGTGAGATCAAATAAGGAGAAAGTATATAAAGATTCAATAATATGTTATCAAATGTACAATCCAATGATCTCTTAGATTAAGCAATAGCCTTACCCCAAGTTTCATAATATCCTTACCACAAATCAATATAAGATAATGTAAAGTAATGCAATAAAGTGAAATTAATGATCAAAACACAATATCACAAATAAGTTTCTAACAAGATAATACATTGCCAGAGTAAACACTAACATATCATCAACCATACTAAGAAGGATAATGTAATGAAAGTGATGTAGTGCAATGTAGTGATGATGATGATAATGTGATATGCTTGAGGTTATCGCATAATCTCTGCATACACCCATAGAGTAGAGCTTTCATAGACGACCCATGGGGGTTTCACAACCTATACACTTTCTCAATACTCAATGTCGATCTCAATATCCATATCTTATCTCCGACTCTGGGGATATGATAGAAAGTTTTGCAAGTCTCTTATTTCTATCAAAAATCAGTGTTTTCTCAATGGTACCGATGTCTCATGAATGTATTTAAGATATGAGGGTGTAATTCTAACAATCAAACTAGTATGAATATCTTGAATACATTCATCACATAAACACGTGAGCTTAGAATCCACTCAATATGTCAACCATCTATGATTTAATATAAGTAATGTACCATATGAACAACCATGCATGTAAGGCATCATTAATGTTATTTGAAGCTCCTACACCAGCATTATGTCAATTATGAAGGCACAAAATGCACCTACAAGACAATAATTTTCTATAAAAACCCCCACAGGGGCAACACACAACAAATATAATCTTAAGTCACTAACAACAATAATATAAGCCCCCACATGGTGTCACAATAGTTGTAATAGATGAATAATCCCCCACATGAGCATACAAACCTAATTAATTGCTCTAGTCCATAGATATTTCACATAAGTTCCACGTGCAACACAAAATAAATACAAATCCCAATAACAAAAAATTGCAAAACAACCAAAACATAGATCATTCATACATTAAGCCTTAACAACTAGTACAAACTCATTTATACTCTAGGCATTATCGAAGGCTCAATCATTCTATCATTTCATTAATAACATAATTGTCCCCTGGAGTTTGCTAAACCCTAATCATATCAATAAATTCTACTATACCGGTTCTAAAGCCCCAAATTAAGCACATAATAATGATAATTCAAACCTGAACTATCAACTACAATCTATTCTAAGGATATCTACAAGCAATAATACTAACTAACTACAACTTATTATTAAAACTCTGGTACCTGCAGAGATGCTGTCCATGTAATCTAAGAGGGACTCCTAACCTATACAAATCACAACATATTGGCAATGAAGCAAATAACATATAAACACTTCGGAGAAAGATCAAAGTACATCTCAACTTGCCTTAACTGAATATCTGCAAATGCAAATACTGTATAATTCTGCAATCGAAAGCTCAAATCCTTCGAGACATATCCAAGCATGGAAAAACTATCAAATATGATATCTACACATCAAAAAAAAGTCAAGGATACCTATATTGACAATATTCAAGATGGGTCTAAAAATGGACCTCCAAAATGGGTTTGAACATAAAAGGGGTAAAACTAAAATTTTATTTAGGAAATGTATTTTTCAAACTTATAGGAGTCTACATCTGAAAACTCATGCTAAAATGAAATGAGGTTCAAATTTTAAAAAAAAAACTATTTTTAAGCTTTACCAATAAAAACACACAAAACCTACTTTGAAATCATGAAATTGAAGTATTTTTAAGAATTTAATAGAGGGTAAATGTTAATTATAAAATTAGGAAACCAACCCATGGAATAAATCACAAAAATCCCAATGGATTCACCCAAATCCGAGCTCCCAATCCCTAAAAATAGTGAAAGTGGGGTTTTAATTCTCAACTTCGGGGAGAAATCACAAAATAGTGAAAAAGTTCTTAAGAAATGACAAAATAGAGTTATAATTTGATAAAAAAAATGATTATAGGTGAAAAATGCATTGAGAATCGTCAAAATTAGAGCTTTCTAGCTCCAAAAATTTCAAAAATACAAAATGGGTTTGGTTTTAGCCTTAAACACAGTGAGAGTAAGAGGCCTAGTAAATGGTCAAAGTACTGCTAAAGAGATTAAAAGGTCATTTTAGCAATCGATCAAATGGTCAACAACCACTTTAGCGGCTACACCATCATTAATAATTTTGAAATCTTGCTTTTGATCTCTCGAACTCATTTTGGACCTTATGAATATGATCCAATAGTGCAATTGAATCATACAACATTCTTTGGATCCAATGAAATCATCAAATTTATAAAAAAAATCATTATTCCAAAACAAGGGTCGAAATAGGATCGAAAAACCACAAAACCAAACCAACTCCACTATAACCCGAATTTGATATATTGGATCTTCTAGGGTAGTTCATTTTTTCAACCGTCACTTGAATCTCGACATGCTGACAAAATTTAATTATTAGCTCTTAATGCCTCAAAATAACCTCAATCTCACCCAAAACCTTTTTGAAGGTCATAGGAACTGTGTCAACTGTTCTTGCAACTCATAAACTAGATAACATAACCACAGGGAGTGGTAACATGGTAAAAACAAAAAAGAAAAAATCATCCAAATTTAAGTCATTATAATATCCACCACTAATATTCATGTTAGTCATCAAATGTATAAGTAAGAAAACTAAAAACATATAAAGGATGGAAAAATACTCTCGAGACATCATACAACCACTCCAACATGGAGTCACAATCATAGAACTACCATCCAAACCATAGAACCAAAAATATTTTGTAACACCTCAGGGTTTTGGGTCCTTGGAATTCCTGGGATTTTTCACTTACTACCCTAGTTACAACTGGATCTTATGAGTTATAGGGTGTCCTAACAATTTGTTGGGATGAGTCGTAACTAAATTAATATATTTGTCACTTGATTCTGCTCTGATTATGAGTGGCTCACTAAAATCCATAAGGATATGTCATAAGTCACTAGGTGTAATCATAGGGTGTCCAATGTAAGTCCCAATTTAGCTGTTGTGTTGACTACGATTGGACCCTACGAGTCGTAGGTTCCCATTATGTGTGATGCCATTGAGTCAAAAGGACAATAGTATTGGCTACCTTGATGGTACTGCCTTGGTTATGACTCATGATAATGTGTCATAAGGAGTGGCTATGGTTCAAAGGTTGACACGTAGTCAAAGGCGACACTTTTTTAGCTTTTAAGTTAGGGTATCCTGGATATTTTCTCTCTTGACCAAATTAAAACCCACATCTTATAACCTCATTAGGGTGTCATTAGCACTTAGATACAAATCAAGTATCTTCTCAAACACTTAAAAAGGCTCTCTAAACTCCCTCAAGCAAGTCAATCTAGGGTTTCATCAAGTTGATCATCTAAGGGCTCAAGGGTCGATTTATCTCCAAATTTCTTGGTGTTAAAGGCATTTTACTCTCCCCTCATTGTTAAATTTTTAAAATCATGTGTTTTAAAGTATTTTTCATGAGATGTTTATGTTGTTTTTGAAACAATGTTTGAAGATTTTGAATGTTTATTATTGAATAATATTTCCCTATGGTTTATATATGATTAATCATGCTTTAAATATGGTTTTGAACTTGTAGGTGCATGGGTATGGTGAATGAACTAGGGAATTATTATTTTCCCAAACTTGTGACTTTTGAAGTGATTATGACCCCAACTCGATAGTGTGAAATTGGTTTTGAGTTATGAAAAATGTCAAAATTTGTAAAATAGAACTAGTCTTGAACTATTGCATGGTATAAAAGGTATGTGTAACACAATGTCCTGATTTAATAAACAAAGGAAGTCGGTGTAGGTGTCACCCACCTTGTATTAATGAACAAAGGAAGTTTGTTTCCCCAAAGTAATGGAAAAAATATTTTGGCATATTGTTGTTACCTTGCAAGTGTAGTTGGTATGACGATACTGACAATGTATGGCTTAATGTGAAATGTGGTTCATGAATGGGATTTTGTGATAAATGTTTTACTTGGGATATAATAGGGCTGTGTGGCTGAGTCATGAAAGTGGAGGTCCAGGTGACTGGCATTGGAAACCACATTTACCGATATGGGGGTCAAAGTGAATAGGGAGGTTCAAGTCTCCCTCATTATTATTTCATGATTAAGGAGTTTTAAGTCCCCCATAAATGATTACATGAATGGGTGCTTAAGTCACCTTAGTATATGGCTTGCAGGTTCAAGTCCCTATGCATATATATGAGATAATTCTCCAGTTCATATGGTAACATGCACTAGGGCGCCCAGGGGGTGAGATCTGGGGATAATATATCCCATGGGTACATATTATGACGGTTGAGCTACACAATCCAGGCTAAAGTTTTGAAATACATGGTAAGCCTTGTTCCCTATCCTAGCTTGTGATAATATATATATATCTCTGTGTGTGTATGTTTATGTATTTGATTATGTGCATTGGTTTTGGAATGATTTTGAATTGTTGATTATGTCATTATGTTATCCTTATCCCTGAGTTACATGTAAGCATTCACCTTGCTAACTGTAATACCCCAAAATCTAATTCTCGAGATTCCACATGGTGCTCTGAACTACAAGTAGTCCTGAGCTAACCCTGGTTGCTTTCTACAAAATCTAAATCTCAAAATAGGGAAAAATGAACAGGAAAACATAATAAATAAATATGGAAATCTTGTTTGAAGCTTACTAATCTCACAAGTCTTGGTAAACAATACTAAAAAATCTAGATACGGAATAAAAAGTCTAAACTTAATCTAGAAGTCCGACAAACCTCTAATGACTGAATCTAGAGAGTCACTAGAACAAGCCCTAGCTGACTCAACTATCTGACATAAATACTAAATTATCTAATAGATCAAAAAGAAAATTAGAATAGCTAAGTCCTCGAACTATAAGGGTTCACCAACTGCAGAGATGTAGATGAGATGTACTGAGTATATGGGGGTGAATGCAATAAGTAAATAATATCATCACAATTTATAAAATCATGCATGCTAAATGTAAATGAATCACATAAGCATGAGTAATCTAAAAACTGAAGATCATAAATCATGAACAATAAAGCACATAATATAAATCTTTTGAGCCATTACATTCAGTTCTAAAATCTGTTCTTTCTGAAAAATGCCACATTATCTCGTCAACTGTAAGGGAAATACTTCATCTCAAGACTTTAAGAAATCTTAAATCCATAGCTTTCAAAACAAATTCTTTTATCTTAAGGCTTTAAACCAATTTACTATTTTAAGAGTAGGGGACTTCTTTTGTGAGGTTCTTCTAACCGACATAAACCATGTGAGAATTCATGGAGTCCAGCGTCTTACCAATGTTGGGGAGAGCTGTTCTACCCTTGCCATCTGAATAGAACTTCTTATCTTAAGTGATCACAATCTTAGTCATCCACGTAGAAGTAAGAATAATCTTAATCCTACGGTGGCACGTAGTTCTGAGGCATGAAACCTTGGTAACATACCCATCTCGGTGCTAAATACTACTCTCATTATTATGCTCAGGATCTTAGGAAATCCACTTCAAAATAGGACAAAGGTCTACAAGAAAACCAATTATGCTCTTTCTTTTCTTTAAATATCAATTCATATGAACAATGTGGATTCTTTATCTTAGCTTAGGACCAAAAGGTCAAATCCTTATAAAAAATCTAAGAATAATCTTATCATAGGGTGCTCATGGCACAAACAATCGTGAAATAGAAATCTTTAATTAGGGTTGAATGACCCATGCTTCAAACTCATGTAAGATCATAGCAAAACATCATTCTCAATATGCTTCTTGAAAATACTTCAACAATATCAAGATAATAAAATCAAGAATATCAACATCATGCTTAAACTCAATTGGGAAAATCTGAAAAATCGCATTATACACATAATTATATGAAAATAGTCATGCAATTCAACATTCAACCACTTGAAATCTCATAATCTTATAAATAGAAAAATTGGGTATAAACCCTAACTTCAATTTCTTGGGAAATCACATCAAAAATTCAGTAAATTTGTAATTAAAAAAAGGTTTGGGCACAAGGATAAAATATTTATCCTTGTTGAAAACCCCACATACCTCAATTGATGATCTTAGATGCTAAAACATAAATCTTGGATCTCTATTGATGCTTGGAGATGAATTCTTAGAGTTCTTGAGTTGGGGATTGTAAATCTTGATTTACCTTGGAGAATTAATGGAGAAATTGGGTTTCTTGGAGTAGGTGCGTTGATGATCTAGGAGTTTATTTTAAGATAAAGTGGATGAAATAAGTATAAAGTGCTTTGAAATACGTTAAATCTTGTGTTTTGGACAGATTGGGGGCTTGGAAATTGACCAATATGCCCCCTTCAAGCTTTTGAACGGAACTAAAAAATGCAAAATTTTTTGAACTGGGTGGCCACTGCGATGCGCCACTATTGCGGTGGCTCACTGGAAAGTATACGAATGGGAACTAGCTTTCACCATGACGTGCCACAATCGCGATGCCCTTTAGTTTGCCATTCTGTCCACTGGCACGACGCGCCAGTATTGTGAAGGCTCACTAGAAATTGACAAATCAGAAGTTGTCCCTCTCCGCAATGCGCCATTTTTGTGGAGGTCAACTGGAATTTTACAATTACGAATTTTGCCTTTCCCGCGACATGCCAAGTGCCTAGGTGGCACACTATCAACTTAAAAATGCCACATCTCCTAAACCGAGTGTCAGATTTGGGAGAATCTTATATCGATGGAAATATTATTCAATTTCCCACACAATAGGAAGTCTAAATCTGGAAAATTCCACATAGAATAAATATTGTTCATTTTTTAAAGCTATCTCTTAACGTTCTAGGAACGAATTTAAGAAAAAAAAGTTTGGGGTATTACAGTATCTCCCCCTTGGGAACATTCATCCTGGAATGTTTCTAGTTAGACTAAGAATACTGAGGAATCTGAGGCTATATGATAGCATGCACAACCGAAGTAAATTGAATAACTTAATCTAAATCATTCTGAGCTTCTAAGTAATTCTGTGAGTGCATGAACTTATATGAGGACAACTATATAGATGAATACATGATTAGAAAAGAACTGAATCAAGGAAGATTATTACCTTTGTCTAAATATGAGATTGCAAAAAAGAGGTGAGGGTACTTGTTTCACATATCTTCTTCAGCTTCCCAAGTGGCAACCTCAAAAGACTGATTTCGCCAAAGAACTTTGACTAAGGGAACTTCTTTGTTCCTTAGTCTATGGATCTGATGATCTAAAATTTTGACTGGAATCTCTTCGTATGAAAGGTTATTCTGAATATCTGAGCTTTATAAAGGAACTACCATAGTGGAGTCACCGATGCACTTCTTAAGAATAGAGACGTGGAATACAGGATGAACGGTTGACAAGTCTGCGGGCAACTCAAACTCATAAATAAATTTCCCAACACGACTCAAAATTCTGAAAAGGCCAATATTCTAGGGACTAAGTTTCCCCTTTTTTCCAAATCTCTTAACCCCATTCATGGATGAAATCTTTAGATACACTAAATCACCAACCTCAAACTCAAGCTCCCTTCTTCTCACATCTGCATATAATTTCGGATGACTCTGGGCTGTTTTCAATCTTTCACTCATCAACTTAACTTTCTCCGTAGCTTCAAACATTTCATCGGGCCCAAGCAAAGTGGCCTCACCCACTTCAAACCAACCTATGAACGATCTACATCTCCTCTCATAAAGGGCCTCAAATGGGGCCATCTGAATACTATAATGGTAACTATTTTTATAAGCAAACTCAATCAGTGGTAGATGCTCCCCCAACTACCTTTGAAATCAAGAGTACATGCCCTCAACATATCTTCTAGAGTTTTGATGGACCTCTCTGCTTGACCATCTGTCTGAGGATGGAAAGTTGAACTAGAATGAACTTAGGTACCAAGACCCTTCTGAAAGGCTCTCCAAAACTAGGAAGTAAACTAAGTACCCCTATCTAAAATGATGGACAAAGGCACTCCATGCAATCTGACTAACTCTCGGATATACAACTTTGCCTAATCCTCATCTTTATAAGACCTGTGAACTGACAAGAAATGCGCTGACTTCGTCAATCTATCTACAATAACCCAAATTGAATCATGATGATGATGCGAATGGGGTAAACTAGTCACAAAATTGATATTCACCTCTTCCCACTTCCAGGTGGAAATACCAAACTCTTACAATGAACCACTAAGTCTTTGGTGCTCTACCTTAACCTTTATATAAGTTGTACACTTGGAAACAAACTCGGCTATGTATCTCTTCATACCACTCCACCAATAGATATTTTGCAAGTAGCGGTAGATCTTGGTAGAACTTGGATGAATGGAATATCGAACACCATGTACTTTTACCATAATCCGCTATCTCAAATTATCAACACATGGCACACACAATTTACTTTAGTATCTCAACACATCATCTCCCCCTTGGGATAAAACCTCTACCTTTTCATTTTTAACTAACTCATTCAGTTTGACCAAACTAGAATCCATATCTTGCTTCTCATTTACTTTCGAAACTAGGGAAAATTCGGCACTACATTAAACCCAAATATTCCCTTCAGCTGAATCAACCAACCTAACACCCAATCTAGCCAAATGATAAACTTTTTGAGCTAACTTTTTCTTGTCATTCGCCACATAAGCAATACTACCCAGAGATAATCTAGTAAGGGCTTCTACCACTACATTAGCCTTGCGCGGTGATACAAAACACTCATGTCATAATCCTTCAACAACTCTAACCACCTTCTCTGATGGAGATTCAACTCTCTCTAGGTAAACATATACTATAAGCTTTTGTGATCCGTGAACACATTCACATGCACACCATACAAATAATGTCTCCATATTTTCAAAGTAAACACTACAGCAGCTAACTCAAGATTGTGGGTTGGGTAATTCTTCTTATGAGGCTTAAGCTATCTAGAGCCATAGATTATGACCTTACCTCTCTGCATCAACACACAACCCAAACCAACTTTGGAAGCATCACAATACACTACAAAACCATCTATACCATCTGGTAGTACTAAGACTGGGGCTGTAGTGAGTTGAGTCTTCAATTCCTGAAAACTCTTCTTCCAGGAATCTAACTACTAGAACTTAACTTTCTTTTGGACAGTCTAGACATAGGAGATACAATAGATAAGAAACTTTCAACAAAATAGCGATAATAGCCAACTAAACCCAAGAAACTCCTAATGTGTGATGGAGAAATGGGTCTAGGCCAATTTCTCACAGCTTCTGTCTTTTGGGAATCAACTTTAATACCATCGGCAGAAATAATATGATAGAGAAAGGCTATCGATCTTAGCCAAAATTCACACTTGCTAAATTTGGCGAACAATTGTTGATCTCTAAGGGTTTTCAAGATAATTCTAGGATGATCTACAAGGTCATCCTCACTACGGGAGTACAAAAGGATATCATCTATGAATACTATGACAAACATGTCTAGATACTATTTGAACACTCGGTTCATGAGGTCCATGAAAGTTTTTGGGGCATTAGTTATCCTGAAAGACATGATTAGAAACTCAAAATGACCATAACGGGTTCTAAAAGTTGTCTTTGAAATATCATATTCCCTTATTTTAAGTTGATGATAGACAGATCTAAGGTATATCTTTGAGAAATAACTTGCACGTTGGAGTTGATCAAACAAGTCATCAATTGTAGGAAGAGGGTATTTGTTCTTGACTGTGACCTTATTCAGTTGACAATAGTCAATACACATTCATAAAGAACCATATTTCTTTCGCACGAATAGGGAAGGAGCGCCCCATGAAGAAACCTAGGCCTTATAAAACCTTTAGCGAAAATATTTTTGAGTAGCTCTTTTAAATCCTTAAGTTCAACAGGAGCCATACGATAAGAAGGGATAGAAATAGGCTGAGTATCTGGAAGAAGGTAAATACCAAATTCTATTTCCCTATTGGGAGGTACCCCTGGGAGATCTTCTAGAAAAAATTCTGGAAACTCATTGACCACTCAAACAGACTGAATTATTAGAGTCTCAGACTTAGTATTCTTGACTAAAACTAGATTATAAATACAACCTTTGGAAATCAAATTTCTGACTTTAAGATAAGATATGAAATGACTCTTGGGAGACACTGAATTTCCTAATCACTCAAAGACTGGCTCATCTGGGAACTAAAACTTTACCACTCGGGCGCAATAATATATAAAAGCATAATAGGAATAGAGCCAATCCATACCAAGGATAAGATTAAAATCAACCATATGTAACTCTATAAAGTCTTCTAACATGAATTTATGAAGGATAATGATAGGACACTTGTTATAGATTTATTTGGTAACAACTGACTTACCTACTGCGATAAAACCAGGAAAGGCTCAAGGATCTTTTCAGAACTTATCTCAAAATTTACTTCAACTAATAGGGTTACATAAGAGAAACTTGACTCGGGGTCTAACAACACATAAACATCAAGATGAAAGACATGAAGCATACTAGTAACGACATCTGATGAATTATCCTACTCCTGGCGGGATGGTAAAGCATAAAATAGATTATGGCACTGACCGCCACCAATATTGGATGATACACCCAGAGGAGGAGTTGGGCGACCTAGAGGAAATAGTGCACTATTAGCTTGAGTTTGGGGTCGAACATCCCTATTTCCCTTTCTAGTATATAGGCACTCTGTGATCCCATGACCCGGCTAGCCATATCTATTACAGCCTTTCTAACCCCATAAACACTTACCCGGATGGGTCTTACCACACTTAGCACACTGAGGATAACTGGGCCTACCACTCACACTATTATGAGATCTAGCCATAGAAGACTTACCCCACTATTCCTGCCTATTTTTGGGTAAAGGAGCACTAGCTGAAGAAGGTCCAGGCATAGATGAATGATTCTGAAACTGCAAACAATTTCCTCCTCCAAACCTATTCAAACCATAATCAAATTACCCTGTTCTAGCCTTTTTATTTACTCTCTCTCTCTTTCTTTCAACTTTTCTACCTTAATCTACTGTACTTGCATTATTAATCGAGAAAAATCCATATCTTCAATGAGGATGGCAGTCCTACACTCCTTAACTATCGACCCAGACACATCGGTCACAAACTTACTCATGCTTAACCTAGGTTCAGTCATCTGATCAGGGTCATACTTAGACAACTAGTTGAACTTGAGGCAATACTCCTTCACTATTATTGAGTCGTGCCTTAGGTTCATGAACTCTTCTATCTTAGCATCCCTCATCTCACATGGGAAGAACTTATCTAAGAATGCATCCTAAAACATTAGCCAAGTCATGGGAGTTGCATTCTAACCTCTACTTTTCTTCCACATCACTACCCAATCATAAGCAACATTCTTCAGCCTATAGAATGCCAATTAAATACTCTCCTCATCAAAAACATTCATAATTTGGTTGATCTTCTTTACCTCATCTAAATAAAAATGTGGCTCCTCACCTACTTTCAACCCAAAGAACGTTGGTGGGTTTATCCTCATAAAATTTAAAATTTTCGTTGCAGCTAAGTCCTCATCTTGCTCGGGTGGGACTGTAGCCTGATGGTTACCCTGAACATTAGTCATCAGAGCTTGGTCTAACGCCTGAAAGGCAGCCCAAAACTCTGCATATGACACATTCTCATTTAAAGGATCTGCGGGCTGAGGTGGCTGGTTATTATTTCTACAAATGTTAGATCGATGAGGAGGCATTTTTTGTAATGTGAAAGCACAAGTTTGAAGTAGATATAGACACAAAATATGCGATATATCATGAAAAAAAAGATGATTTCCTAAAACACTCCATAGCCTCTTGCTCATAGATGTTGCAAACTTCACACTGATGATCAAGACTCTATGTAACACGGCTTGTCTGACTCCCTAGGACTCTCTAAACCTTAGCCTCTAATACCAAGTTTATAACACCCCAAAATCTAATTCCCGGAGTGCCACACGGTGCTCCAAACTACAATTAGTCCTGAGCTAAACCTGGCTACTTTCTACTAAATCTGAATCTCAAAATAGGGGAAAATAAATAGGAAAACATAATAAATGTTGAAATATTATTTGAAGAATACTAATCTCATAAGTTTTGCTAAAATAATATTGAAAAATCTGGTACAAAATCAAAATTCTAAACAAAATCTAGTAGTCCGACAAGCCTCTATTGACTGAATCTGGAAAGTCACTGGGACAAGCCCAAACTGATTCAACTGTCTAAAATGAATACTAAATCATCTACTAGATAAAAAAGAAAATCAGAATAGCGAAGTCCTCGAACTATGAGGGCTCACCAACTGCAGAGATATAGATGAGATGCTCAAAAATCACTCACCTTGCTGAGACTGAGCACCTGAACCTACATTATAAGACAATGTAGCACATAGATGTATATGTAGATCAGTACTTTGATGATGTACTGAGTATATGGGGGTGAATCCAATAAGTAAATAATATCATCAAAACTTATAAAATCATGCATGCTAAATGTAAATGACTCACATAAGCTTGAGTAATATGAAAACTGAGGATCATAAATCATGAACAATAAAGCATATAATATAAATCTTTTGATCCATTACATTCAGTTGTAAAATCTGTTCTTTCTGAAAAATGCCACATTAGCTTGTCAACTATAAGGGAAATACTTCATCTCATGACTTTAAGAGATCTTAAACCATAGCTTTCAAAACATATAGTTTTATCTTAAGGATTTCAACAAAAAGACTATTTTAAGAGTAGGGGACTTCTTTTGGAAGGTTCTTCTAATCGACATAAACTATGTGAGCATTTATGGAGTCCAACATCTTACCCACGTTGGAGAGACATGTTCAACCTTTGCCATCAGAATAGAACTTCTTATCTTAAGTGATCACAATCTTAGTCATCCACGTAGAAGTCGGAGGTGGCACATCATTTTTGGGCATAAACCTTGGTAACATACCCATCTCGGTGCTAAATACTACTCCCATTCCTATGCTCAGTATCTTAGGAAATCCGCTTCAAAATAACACAAGGGTCTACATAAAAAACAATTATGCTCTTTCTTTTCTTTAAAACTCAAGCCATATGAAGAATCTGGATTCTTTATCTTAGCTTAGGACCAAAAGGTCAAATCTTTATCAAAAATCTGAGAAAAACCTTATCATAGGATGCTAATGGCACAAACAATCTTGAAATAGCAATCTATTATTAGGGCTTAATGACCCATGCTTCAAACTCATGTAAAATCATAGAAAAACATCATGCTCAATATGCTTCTTGAAAATACTTCAACAATATCAAAATAATGAAATCAAGAATCTTAATATCATGCTTAAACTCAATTGGAAAAATCTGGAAAATCACATTATATACATAATTATATGAAAATAGTCATGCAATTCAACATTTAATCACTTGAAACCTCATAATCTTATAAATAGCAAAATTAGATATAAAGCCTAACTTCAATTTCATGGGAAATCACATAAAAATTAAGTAAATTTGTAATTAAAATAAGGTTTGGGCACAAGAATGAAAGAATTATCCTTGTTGAAAACCCCACATACCTCAATTGATGATCTTAGATGCTAAAACTTGAATATTGGATCTCTATTGATGCTTTGGAGATGAATTCTTGGAGTTTTTGAGTTAGGAATTCTAAATCTTGAATTACCTTGGAGAATTAATGGAGAAATTAGGTTTCTTGGAGAAGGAGCTTTGATGATCTAGGGCTTAAAGAGCTTTAATGATCTAGAGCTTTCTTTTGAGAGAAAGTGGATGAAGTAAGCATAAAGTTCTTTGGAATATGTTAAATCTTGTGTTTTGGACAGATTGGGGACTTGGGAATTGACCAAAATTCCCCCTTTAATCTTTTAAACGGAACTGAAAAATGCAATATTTTTAGAGCCGGTGGCCACCGTGCCATACCACTATTATGGTGGCTTACTGGAAAGTGGACGAATGAGAATTGGGTTTTCACTGCGATACGCCACAATTGTGGTGCCCTTTAGTTTGCCATTTTGTCCACTGGCACGATACGCCAGTATTGCAAAGGCTCACTGGAACGTGAGAAATAGGAAATTGTCCCTCTTCACACATCGCCAATATCGTGGAGGTCCACTAAAATTTGACAATTACAAATTTTTCCTTTCCCGCGATGTTCCAAGTGCCCAGGTGGCACACTACCAACTTAAAAATGCATAACTCCTTCACCAAGCGTTGAATTTGGGTGAATCTTATATCGATGGAAAGCTTATTCAATTTTCCACATAATTGGAAGTATAAATCTAGAAAATTCTGCATAGAATAAATATTATTCATTTTTGAAGCTATTTCTCAATGTTCTAGGAATGAATTTAAGCTAAGAAAGTTTGGGGTATTACAGTATCTCCCTCTTGGGAACATTCATCCTCGAATGTTGCTAGTTATACTAAGAATACTGAGGAACTGAGGCTACATGAAAGAATGCACAATCAAAGTAAACTGAATAATTGAATCTAAATCATTCTGAGCTTCTAAGTAATTCTATCAGCGCATAAAATTACATGAGGACAACTATATAGATAAATGCATGATTAGAAAAGAACTGAATCAAGGAAGATTATTACCTTCATCTAAATTTAAGTTTGCAGAAAAGAGGTGAGGGTACTTTTCTCGTATATCTGCTTCGACTTCCCAAGTGGCACCCTCAATAGACTGATTTTGAAAAAGAACTTTAACCAAGGGAACTTCTTGGTTCCTTAGTCTATAAATCTGATAATCTAAAATTTTGACTGGAATCTCTTCATATGAAAGGGTGTTTTGAATATCTGAGCTTTCTAAAGGAACTACAATAGTAGAGTCACCGATGCACTTCTTAAGCATAGAGACATGGAATACAGGATGAACGGCTGACAAGTCTGCGGGCAACTCAATCTCATAAGCTACTTTCCCAACACGACTCACAATTCTGAAAAGGCCAACATACCGGGGACTAAGCTTCCCCTTTTTACCAAATCTTTTCACCTTTTTCATGGATGAAATATTTAGATACACTAAATTACCAACCTCAAACTTGAGGTCCCTTCTTCTCACACCTGCGTATATTTCTGATGACTCTGGGCTATTTTTAATCTTTCTCTAATCAATTTAAATTTCTCCATAGATTCAAACATATCATCGAGCCCAAGCAAAGCAGCCTCACCTACTTCAAACCAACCTATGGGCGATCTATATCTCCTCACATAACGGGCCTCAAATAGGGCCATTTGAATGCTAAATGGTAATTGTTATTATAAGCGAACTCAATCAATGGTAGATGTTCATCACAACTACCTTTGAAATCAAGAGTACATGCCCTCAACATATCTTCTAGAATCGGGATGGTCCTCTCTGCTTTGCCATCTGTCTGAGGGTGGAAAGTTGAACTAAGATGGACTTGGGTACCAAGACCCTTCTGAAAGGCTCTTCCAAACTAGGAAGTAATCTAAGTACCCCTATCTGAAATAATAAACAAAGGTACTCCATGCAACCTGACTAACTCTCGTATATATAACTTAGCATAATCCTCAATTGTATAAGACGTATGAACTGGTAAAAAATGCACTGACTTTGTTAATCTGTCTATAATAACCCAAATCGAATCATGATGACGATGGGAATGGGGTAAACCAGTCATAAAATCCATATTCACCTTTTCCCACTTCTAGGTGGGAATACCAAACTTTTACAATAAACCACCAGGTCTTTGGTGCTCTACCTTAACCTATTGATAAGTTTTACACTTGGCCATAAACTCGGCTATGTCTCTCTTCATACCACTCCACTAATAGATTTCTCACAAGTTGCGGTAGATCCTGGTAGCACCTGGATAAATAGAATAACACGCACCATGTGCTTACGCCACAATTCGCTATCTAAAATCATCAATATATAGCACACACAGTCTACTCTGGTATCTCAACACACCATATCTCTCTTGGGAGAAAACCTCTACCTTTTGATCTTTAACCGACTCCTTCAGTTTGACCAAACTAGAATCCATATCTTGCTTCTCCTTTCCTTCCGAAACAAGGAAGAATTCAGCACTACTCTGAACCCAAACATTCCCTTCAGCTGAATGAACCAACCTAACACTAATTCTAGCAAAATGATGAACTTTTCGAGCTAACTCTTTCTTGTCATTCTAAACATGAGCAACACTACCTATGGATAATCTACTAAGGTTGTCTACAACTACATTGGCCTTACCCCGATGATACAACACACTCATGTCATAATCCTTCAATAACTCTAACCACCTACTCTGATGGAGATTTAACTTTATCTGGGTAAACACATATTGCAAGCTTTTGTGATCCATGAACACATCTACATGCACACCATACAAATAATATCTCCAAATTTTCAACGCAAACACTACAGCAGCTAACTCAAGTTCGTGGGTTGGACAATTCTTCTTATGAGGCTTAAGCTGTCTAGAGGCATAGGCTATGACCTTACTTCTCTGCATTAACAAACAACCCAAAACAACTCTAGAGGCATTACACAAAATTGTTTGTACCATCTAGTAGTGCTAAGATTAGGTTGTAGTGAGTTGTGTCTTTAATTTCTAAAAATTCTTCTCACAGGAATCTGAACACTGGTACTTAACTTTCATTTAGGTTATCCTAGACATTGGAGATGCAATAGATGAGAAACCTTCAATAAAATGGTGATAATAGAAAACAAAACCCAAGAAACTCCTAATATCTGATAGAGAAATGGGTCTAGGCTAATTTCTTACGGCTTCTGTCTTTTGGAGATCAACTCAAATACCATTGGCAGAAACAATATGATCAAGAAAGTCTACCAATCTTAGCAAAATCCACACTTGCTGAAGTTTACAAACAATTGATGATCTCTAAGGGTTTGCAAGATAATTCTAAGATAATCTACATGGTCATCCTCACTATAGGAGTACACAAGGATATCATCTATGAATACTATGCCAAACATATCTAGATACGGTTATAAAACTTGATTCATGAGGTCCATGAAAGCTTTTGGGGCATTGATTAGTCCAAAAGACATAACTAGAAACTAAAAACGGCCAAAACGGATTCTGAAAGTTGTCTTTGGAATATTGCATTCCCTTACTTTAAGCTGATGATAGCCGGATCTAAGGTCTTCTTTGAGAAATAACTTGAACCTTGGAATTGATCAAACAAGTCATTAATTCTAGGAAGAAGGTATTTGTTCTTGACTGTGACCTTATTCAGCTGATGATAGTCAATGCACATTCGTAGGGAACCATCTTTCTTTTGCACAAATAGGATGGGAGCACCCTATGGAGAAACACTAGGCCTTATAAAACATTTATCTAAAAGATCTTTGATTTACTCTTTCAACTCATTAAGTTCGGTGGGAGCCATATAATAAGGAGGTATAGAAATCGGCTAAGTATCTGGAAGAAGGTCAATACCAAATTCTATTTCCCTATCAGGAGGTACCCCTAGGAGATCTTTTGAAAAAAATTTAGGAAACTTATTGACCACTTGAACGAACTAAATTTTTGGAGTCTCAGACTTAGTGTCCTGGACTCGAACTATATGGTAAATGCAACCTTTGGAAATCAACTTTCTAGCTTTAAGATAAGATATGAAATGACTCTTGGGAGACACTGAATTTCTTGACAACTCAAAGACTAGATCATCTAGGAACTGAAACTTCACTACTCGGGTGCGACAATCAATAGAAGAATAGTAGGAATAAAGACAATCCATACCAAAGATAAGATCAAAATCAACTATATCTAACTCTATCAAGTCTGCTAACATAATTTTATGAAGGATAGTGATAGGACACTTTTTATAAATTTTTTTGGTAACAACTGACTCACCTACTGTGGTAGAAACTAGAAAAGGCTCAGGGATCTTTTTAGAACTTATCTAAAAATTTACTACAACTAATGGGGTTACATAAGAGAAACTCAACCTAGGGTCTCACAACACATAAACATCAAGATAAAAGACATGAAGCATACCAGTAACGACATCTGGTGAATCCACCAGCTCCTTACAGGATGGTAAAGCATATAACCAATTCTAGCACTGATCGCCACCAGTACTGAATGATACGCCCTGAGAAGGAGCTGGGCAACCTAAAGGGGCTGGTTCTCTATTAGCCTAAGTTTGGGGTCAAATATCCCTATTTTTCTGTCTATCATACAATACTCTTTGATTTCGTAACCCAGATGGCCACATCTATAACAACCTTTTTGGACCCATAAATACTCGCCCAGATGGGTCTTACCATACTTAACACAATGATGATAACTAGGCCTACCACTCATACTATTCTGAAATCTGGACATAGAAGACTTACACCACTGTTCCTGCCTATTTTTGGGTGCAAGAGAACTAGCTAAAGAAGGTACAAGCATAGCTAAATAATTCTAAAACTGCCAAAGATTTCCTCTTCTAGACGTATTTGTACCATGATCAGATTGCCCTATTATAGCCTTCTTATTTACTCTCTATCTTTCTTTTAACTTTTCTGCCTCAATCTGTTGTGCATGCACCATCAATCTAGCAAGATCCATATCTGCAACGAGCATAGCAGTCCTACACTGCTTAATATAAGACCCTGCAAAGTTTTCTCATAGTTTGAACCTTGGATGCGTGTTGAAAGAAGTGTAATTATGGCCCTAAGATATTGAGAAAGGACTCCCTAATTGATTAGTGTTTTAACCTTATGGAATTTTATCCAAATCCGATATCGGGGTGGGAAGTTATGACCATTTTTCTAAGAGTTGTTGGAATCGCCCAGGCTTGATGGTCGATCCGATGGACCATCAAGTCTTTGATGGACCATTGATCGTCCCATCAAACCAAGGAAGTGACTCTTTTTCTAGCTATCGTGCGATGTCCCAAATGGCAAACCACCAAAAATTTCATGGACCATCGCGGTGACTATCAAGCAAAGGCAGTATGGCCTCATGTTGGCCCTCATGCGACGGACGATCTGGCAGACCATCAAACTTTCAATGGACCATCGTTCCGACCATCGCATCAAGGCAGTGTGTTTAATTTTATCCCTCGCATGATGAATGATCTAGCGGACCGTCAAACTTCTAATGGGCCATAATTTCGACCGTCGTAGACCCCGATCAAAAATTTTTAACTCAGTTTTAAAAGGGTATTTAGGTCCTTGCTACTCCTTTAAACCCTTATATATATTCCAGATGAACCAGCTAGCCTTATTTGCTCATCTCTAACACTTAAGGGGTAGGGTTTTCTCCTCTAAATCATATCAAAGAAAGAATTCTTCCCCAAAAAAATCTAAGAACTTACCAAAGATTGTGCTAGTGAGTTGAAAAATTAAATCTCCCAAGTTCAAAAACATCAAGAACTCTCTCCCAAGAGTAAGAAAAGGAAGGTTAGAGGAAACTTGTTCATCCAATCTCCTAATATAAGGTATGTGGGGTTTTGAACAAGGGTAACCCTTTCACCCTTATGCCTAAAAGTCTTATTTACATCATGATTTTCCTGAAATCTATAGGTTATACATGAATTTGAATTGGGGGTGTTCACCTATTATTATTGAATGCATTATCTTGATAGTCCCCATGAATTAAGAGTCAAATAGCATGATTTTTACATGTTTTCTTGAGAAATTACAGCTGGGTATAAACCCCATGATTTTACTCCATGAGAAGTTAATATTTGCAATGTTTGAGATATTGAAGCATATGACTAAATTAAGACTTTGAGATAAATTGCTGAAATTCCCAGATTTCCATATGATTTAAGAATCTATATGCTATATATTATGCCTTTGATGAGCTTTAACTTGATATTGAACTATGAGTTAGTAAGCTCTATTTGAGACTTGTGAATTTATGAACTCTTGTTCTATAAGCACCCATGATTTGAGTATTTCAAGACGATTGAGAAATAAATTAACCTAAGGGTCCTTGAGCTTTGAAATCCACTATATGAGATTATCGATTTGATTATTGGTTTCGTGGTGAACCATGAGATTATTCTAAAATTGGATTTTTATGAGATGAGTGTAGATAATTAAAAGGGAGTAGTATTTAGCACCGAGCGGGTAAGTAACCATGATTCCTTACCTAAAACTACGTGCCATCGTAGATTGGACCTGAGGCCAAGTTTATAATGATTATGATTGGGCCCAAGGCCGAGTTTCATTTAGTGATCACGAGACCTTGGTTATACTCCCTTGCAAGAGTATGACACTCCTCCCCGATGTGGGGCTTCTTTCTTAGGAGGACAAAACATTGGACTCCATATAGCTCGCATGGTTTATGTCAGTTACAAGAACCTCCCTTGCCCTTTTAAACTTAAAATCAGCTACTCCTTTGCAAACTAACGTATTTTCTCTCCTATGAATTATTTTCACTAAACTAGAGCATTTTTTCTTGAGATAGATGATTTCTCCTAAAGCTTGAACTGAGATATTTTCCTAACTTGCATGATATGCCTCTACGTATATGCTAAATCTCATGAGGTTGTATTTCTAGTACTTGAGTTTGAAGAGATATAAATTCTTGAACATTAAAAGTTGTTTTACCTACCATCCCATATGCATGAGTTGATGGTACTGTCTAAAGCCCTTTTTACCCTGAGTATTGATAATAAGAGAAGATTTCCAATTTTAAGGTTGAAAAATAATGACTCATGAGAGTTTTGTAATATGCCTCATCTTATATGATTTATGAACTTTATATTTCATACTTATTCAAGCCATATGAGTCATCTCATATCGCATACATGATTTGAATAAAGAAAATTGATACTATTTTATATACATGCATTCACCTCTGCATACTCAGTACATTCCCAAGTACTGATCCACATATATGTCTATGTGCTACATTGTCTCATAATGTAGGTTCAGGTGCTTAGTCCCAGCCTCGCCCATGATTTTTGAGTGCCTCGCATACTTTTCCTACAGTGATTAGTTCTCTTGGTTCGAGGATCGATCTTCAGATATTCCAGGGATTGAAAGACTATGTTATTACCTGTAGTTCATCCCAACTCAATTGGGGAACTATCCGATCAGCTCTCTAGATTATGGATTTGTAGTGGCTTTGCCAGACTATTTGGTAGATTGTGGTTTTGTTGGGATTTATTAATTATGACCATTTGGACCGAGTACCCCTTCTTTTCTTTATTCTCTTCTATGAACATAGATATGTTAGTGTTTGAATTCAAATTTTCTCCTTGAATTAAGGGTTATCAGGAGGAATCAGCTCTATGGGTTAGCTTGGGGCTACTTATAGCCCTAGGCACCATGTGACATCCCAGGAGGCAATTTTAAGTCGTTACAAAGTGGTATCAAAGTGTGGTTTCTAAGGAGTCCTAGGGAGTCTGACAAGCCGCGTTGAGTAGAGTCTTGATCATTAGAGTGTAGCACACCACATCTAGGGATAGGAGGCTACGAGATATTTTAGAAAAAAGTTATGTATTTTTTTAAATTCTATCATGCCTCCAGTTGTATCCTCCTTATCTAATGATCTGTGCTTCTCTATTTTTAGAAAATACCTCTTTAAAGGGCGATTATTGGCGGGACAATAATGAGCATCCCCCACCCGTTGATCCTCTAAATAAGATGGTGTCCCATGTTGAATTTAGGGCAGCCTTTCAAGCATTAGCCCAAGCGGTCAAATTTAATGTTTGGGCCAATAACTGGGTCAGCTACTAATCAGCAGGGAGGAGATATAGCCATGGCTAGAATTTGTGACTTTCTATGGATGAACCCGCCTGAGTTCTATGGGTTGGGAACTGATGAGTACCCACAGCTGTACTTAGAGAAGGTAAGGAAGATCACTGACATGATACATATCTCAGAATAAAAAAGTGTTGAGTTGGCATCTTACAGACTGAAGGACATTTCTTATGATTAGGTCGTGTCGTGGAGGAAGGGTAGAGATAAAGATGCAGCTCTTCTGACTTGGCAAGTATTCCAAGATGCATTCTTAGACCATTTTTTTTTGCTTGATATAAGGGAGGCCAAGATTGAAGAGTTCATGAACTTGAGGTAGGGCTCCATGACTATTAAGGAGTACTGCTCAAAGTTCAGTCAGTTGGTCAAATATGCTCCTAATTTGATCTCCAACACTCAAGCTTGTATGAGTAAATTTGTGATCAGTGTTTCTAGGATGGTGCTAAAGGAGTATAGAAATGCAATATTGAATAGGGATATTGATCTAGCTAGGTTAATGATCCATTCCCAATAGATATAGGTGGATAAGATTAGGGAGAGAAAAAGAATAAGGGGTAGCAAGAGGGCGAGATCTTATCAGCATGAGTTTAGCTGGTCTAGGTTCTATAGAGGGAACTGCCCTCAATTTCAGAGATGTCTGTCTACTCTAGTGCCTTCATCAGCTAGCGCTCTTGTTCCTAGAGGCAGGCCAGAGCAAGGGGTTAGGACTTTCATGTCTGGATTGTAGAACAGTGTTGGTAAGTGACCCCATCATCTTTCTTATCCTAAATATGGTAGGAATCATCTTAAGAAGTATTTTGGTAATGCGAGGGATTGTTTTAGTTATGGAAAGTAGGGCCACAAACTTAGAGATTGCTCCCATGCCAAACAGGTGAGCAGAGATGCTTGACCTCCGACACCAGCTACTAGTGCACCAGCTCATATACCTCGTCTTACCCCTGTTCAGGGCACTTCTTCTAGCACTACTGTTGTTTAGTGCCAGAACAAATTCTATGCTTTACCATCCTGTCGGGAGCAGGAGGACTCCCCTAATGTTATTACTGGTATGCTTCAAGTCTTTTGTCTTGATGTTTATGTGTTGTTGGAACCCGGGTCAAATCTCTCTTATGTGAACCAACTTATGGTTGTGAATTTCAAAAGAGGTCCCGAAAGGATTCCCGAGCCTTTCCTAGTTTCTACACTAGTTGGAGAGTCAGTTATTGTTAAACAGGTGCATAGAGATTGCCCTGTCACTGTGCTTCATAGAGTCATACTTGCAGACTTGATAGAGTTAAACATGGTGAATTTTGACCTTAATTTGGGTATGGATTCGTTTTATTCTTACTATGCATCTGTAGATTGTCATACCCATGTAGTCAAGTTTCAGTTTCCTAATGAACCAATGTTTAAGTGGTCTGGGAGTTCGATATCTCCCAAAAGTCATTTCATCTCATACATCAAAGCCAGAAAACTAATATCCAAAGGTTTCATCTATCACCTAGTTAGAGTCAAAGACACTCAGTCCGAAACTCCAACTATTCAGTCAGTCAATGTTGTTAATGAGTTCCCTAATGTCTTTCCAGAAGATCTCCCAAGGGTACCTCCTGATAGAGAGATAGAGTTTGGAGTTGATCTTTTTCCCAACACTTGGTCTATTTCTATCCCCCCATACCGTATGGCACCTGCTCAAGGAGCTAAAAAATCAACTCAAAGATCTTCTAGATAAGGATTTCATTAGGCCCAGCATTTCTCCTTGGGGTGCACCTATTTTATTTGTGCAAAAGAAGGATGGATCCTTACGTATGTGTATTGACTACCGTCAACTGAACAAGGTCATGATAAAAAGTAGGTATCCTCTTCCAAGAATTGCTGACCTATTTAATCAGTTGCAAGGTGCAAGTTATTTTTCCAAGATAGACCTTAAATCCGACTATCATCAACTTAAGGTCAGGAAGTGTGATATTCCAAAGATAGCCTTCCGAACCCACTATGGTCACTTTGAGTTCCTAGTCATGTCCTACGAGCTAACCAATGCCTCAACTACTTTCATGGACTTTATGAATCGAGTGTTCAAGCAATACCTTGATATGTTCATCATCGTCTTTATAGATAACATCCTTGTGTACTTCTATGATAATAATGACCATGCATAACACCTTAGAATTGTCGTACAAACTCTTAGAGACCATCAATTGTTCACTAAATTCAGTAAGTGTGAATTTTGGATAAGGTCTGTAGCCTTTCTAGACCATGTTGTTTCAGTCGAGAGTGTTAGAGTTGATCCCCAAAAGACCAAAGCTGTTAGAAATTGTCCTAGACCTATCTTCCTGTGCGACATTAGGAGTTTCTTAGAGATGGCTATTACCATCATTTTGTTGAGGTTTTTTCTTCCCTTGCATCTCCTATGACCCGATTGACCTAAAATAATGTTAAATTCTGGTGGTTTGAGTCCTGTGAGAAGAGTTTTCAGGAGCGGAAGACTCATCTCACTTCAGCCCCTATATTGACTTTGCCTGATAGATCTAATGGTTTTGTGGTGTATTATGATGCCTCTGGAGTTGGTTTGGGATGTGCGTTAACGTAGAGAGGTAAGTTTATAGCCTATGCCTCTAGACAGCTAAAATTGCATGAAAAAAATTACCCAACCCATGACCTTGAGCTAGCTACTGTGGTTTTTGCTTTGAAAATTTGGAGACACTATCTTTATGGTATCCATGTGGATGTGTTTACAAATCATAAGATCCTGCAGTATGTGTTCACCCATAAGGAGTTGAATCTTAGATAGAGGAGGTGGTTGGAGTTATTGAAAAATTATGATTCTAAGTATGTTGTATCACCCGAGCAAGGCCAATATACTGACAGACACCCTTAGCAGATTGTCCATGAGTAGTGTTGCACCTATAGGGGAAGATAAGAAAGAGTTGGCTCGTGATGTTCACTGTTTGACCAGGTTGGGTGATAGGTTGCTTGATTCAGCAGAGGGGAGTACGATAGTGCAGAGTAGTTCCGACTCGTCTTTAGTCTCAGAAGTGAAGAAGAAGTAGGATAGGGATCCTAGTTTGGTCAAACTGAAGGAGTCAGTTAAGGACCAAAAGGTTGAGGTTTTCTCCCAAGGGGAAGATGGTGTTTTGAGATTGCATGGTAGGTTGTGTGCCTCGTGTGTTGATGATTTGAGGTAGAGGGTTTTGGCTGAAGCACATGGCACGTATTATTCCATTTATCCCGGCACTACCAAGATGTACTGCAACTTACGGGAAATCTATTGGTGGAACAATATGAAGAAGGATGTAGCTAATTTTGTAGCGAGGTGTGTAACGTGTCAACAGGTTAAGGTAGAGCACCAAAGACCTGGTGGCATGATGCAAGAATTTAGTATACCCACTTGGAAGTGGGAAGCGGTGAATATGGACTTCGTGATTGGATTGCCTCTTTTGTGTCATCATCATGACTCTATTTGGGTTGTTGTGGATACATTGACAAAGTCCATACATTTCTTACCCATGCATACTTCCTATACGGCTCAGGATTATTCTAGATTGTATATCCAGAGTTGGTCAGGCTGCATGGAGTCCCCTTGTCTATCATTTTAGATAGGGTACTCAGTTTACTTCTCAGTTTTGGAAGGCGTTTCAACAGGGTCTTAGTACCCAAGTTCTATTGAGTTCTGTGTTTCACCCGTAGACTAATAGTCAGGTTGAGAGGACCATTCAAACCCTGGAGGATATGTTGAGGGCGTGTTCTCTTGATTTCAAAGATAGTTGGGATGAGCATTTACCATTGACTGAGTTTTCCTATAATAATAGTTTCCATCTAGCATTGATATGGAACCATTTGAGGCTTTGTATGGTAGGAGGTGTAGGTCGCCCGTAGGTTGGTTCAAAGTGGGTGAGACAGCTACAATTAGACCCGATGCAGCGTTTGAAGCTATGGAGAAAGTTAAGTTGATTAGAGAAAGGTTGAAGGTGGCTCAAAGTCGTCAAAAGAGTTATGTCGATGTGAGGAGGAGAGATCTTGAGCTTGAGGTATGTGATTTGGTGTATTTGAAGATTTCACCCATGAAAGGGGTGAAAAAATTTGGTAAAAAAGGGAAGCCGAGTCCTCGTCATGTTGGCCCGTATAGAGTCTTGAGCTGTGTTGACAAGGTATCATATGGGGTTGAGTTGCCCTCAGAGTTTTCTGTTGTTCACCCTATCTTTCATGCCTCCATGCTCGAGAAGCATATTGGTGATTGTATTGTGTTTGATCCTTTAAAGAGTGTCAATATTTAGGATAGTCTTTCCTTCGATGAGATTCGTATGGAGATCCTAGATTTTCAAATCCATAGAATCACAAACAAAGAACTTCCCTTGGTCAAGTTTTTATGGCGAAATCAATCAGTTGAGGGTGCTACTTGGGAGGCGGAGGCAGAAATGCGAGCCAAATACCCGCACCTTTTTTCTACGAATTCAAATCAATCCGAAGGTACTATTCTTCCTTAATTCAGCCCTTCTTATCTAATTTTAGCTATGCATCAATCCTTGTATGATCTCTTTCAATATCCGAAGTGGTCATTAGTTTAGAAAGATCTGGAACTATTTAGTAATTGTTTCATCTATGTGTACTCAGTTTTTCCTGTACCCCTAGCCTAACTAGCGACATTCAAGGACGAGTGTTCCTAAAGGAGAGATATTGTAAGACCCCGCAAAATTCCCTCATAGTTTGAACCTTGGATGCATGTTGAATAAAGTGTAATTCCGGCCTTAAGAGATTGAGAAAAGACTCCCTAATTGAATAGTGCTTTAACCTTGTGTAATTTTCTTAAAAATGACTTCCTATGGTATGGCCAATTGAGTTAGCTTTCTAACGATACCAATTTCGTCAAAATTTGGTATCGGGGTGGGAAGTTATGGCCATTTTCCTAAGCGCTGTCGGAATCGCCTAGGTTTGACGGTCGATCCGACGGACCGTCAAGTCTTCAACGGAACGTCAAGTCTTCGATGGACCCTTAAGTCTTTGACGGACCGTTGATCGTCCTGTCAAACCAAGGCAGTGACCCCTTTTTCTAGCCATCGTGCGATGGGAAAAATGGTGAACCGCCAAAAATTCGATGGACCATCACAGTGACTATCAAGCGAAAGTAGTATAGCCTCATCTTGGCCCTCATGTGACGGACGATCTAGCGGACCATCAAACTTTTGACGGACCATTGTTCCAACCATTGTATTGAGGCAGTGTGTTCCATTTTTAGCCCTCAAGCGACGAACGATCTAACGGACCGTCATACTACCGACGAACTGCCATTTCAACCATCGTAGACCCCGAAAATAATTTTTAACTCATTTTTAAAAGGGTATTTCAGTCCTTTCTACTCCTTTAAGCCCTTATATACATTTTAGATGAAATAGCTAGCCTCATTTACTTATCTCTAACACTTAAGGGCTAGGGTTTTCTCCTCTAAATCATATCAAATCAAGAATTCTTCCCCAAGAAATCTAAGAACTCACCAAAGATTGTGCTAGTGAGTTGAAAAATTAAATCTCCCAAGTTCAAAGACTTTAAGAACCCTCTCCCAAGAGTAAGAAGAGGAAGGTTAGAGGAAACTTGTTCATCCAATCACCTAATCTAAGGTATGTGGGGTTTTGAACAAGGGTAACCCTTTTACTCTTGTGCCTAAAAGGCTTATTTACATCATGATTTTCCTGAAATCTATAATGTTATACATGAATTTGAATTGGGGGTTTTCACCTATAATTATTGAATGCATTATCTTGATATTCTCTATTAATTAAGAGTCAAATGGCACGATTTTTGCATGTCCTTGAGAAATTACAGCTGGGTATAAACCTTATGATTTTACTTCATGAGAAGTTAATATTTGCAATGTTTGAGATATTGAAGCATATTGCTAAATTAAGACTTTGAGATAAATTACTGAAATTCCCAGATTTCCATATGATTTATTAATCTATATGCTATATAATATGCTTTTGATGAGATTTAACTTGATATTGAACTATGGATTAGTAAGCCCTATTTGAGACTTGTGAATTTATGAACTCTTGTGCTATAAGCACCCATGATTTGAGTATTTCGAGGTGATTGAGAAATAAATTGACCTAAGGGTCCTTGAGCTTTGGAATCCACTTCACTATATGAGATTATCAATTTGATTATTGGGTTCGTGGTGACCATGAGATTATTCTAAAAGTGCATTTTTATGAGATAAGCAAAGATAATCTAAAGGGAGTAGTATTTAGCACCGAGCGGGTAAGTTACTACAGTTTCTTACCCTAAAACTACGTTCCACCGTAGGTTGGGTATGAAGTCGAATTTATGATGATTATGATTGGGCCCGAGTCTGAGATTCATTTAGTGATCACTACACCTAGGTTATACTCCCTGGCAAGAATATAACATTCTGCCCCAACGTGGGGTCTCTTCCTTAGGAGGAAAAAATGTTGGAATTCATGTAGCTCACATGGTTTATGTCAGTTACGAGAACCTCCCTTGCCCTTTTAAACTTGAAATCAGCTAATCCTTTGTAAACTAAGGTATTTTCCCTCCTATGAATTATTTTCACTAAACTAGAGCATCTTTCTTAAGACAGATGATTTCTCCTAAAGCTTGAAATCAGATATTTTCCTAACTTGCATGATATGCCTTTACGTATGTTCTAAAGTCTCATGAGTTTGTATTTCTAGTATTTGTGTTTGAAGAGATATGAAATCTTGAACATTAAAAGTTGGTTTACCCAACATCCCATATGCATGAGTTGATGGTACTGTTTAAAGCCCTTTTTGCCTTAAGTATTGAGAATAAGAGAATATTTCTAGTTTTGAGGTTGAAGAATGATGACTCATGAGATTTATGTAATATGCCTCAACTTATATGATTTATGAACTATATATTTCATACTTATTCAAGCTATGTAAGTCATCTCATATTTCATACATGATTTGAATGAAGAAAATTGATACTATTTTATATACATGCATTCACCCCTGCATACTCAGTACATTCCCAAATACTGATCCACATATATGTCTATGTGCTACATTGTCTCATAATGTAGGTTCAGGTGCTTAGTCCCAGCCTCGCCCATGATTTTTGAGTGCCTCGCATACTTTTCCTACAGTGATTAGTTCTCTTGGTTCGAGGATCGATCTTCAGATATTCCAGGGACTGAAAGACTATGTTATTACCTGTAGTTCATCCCGAGTCAGTTGGGGGACAGTCCCATCAGCTCTCTAGATTATGGATTTGTAGTGGCTTTGTCAGACTATTTGGTAGATTGTGCTTTTTTTAGGATTTATTTATCATGACCATTTGGACCGAGTACCCCTTCTTTCCTTTATTCCCTTCTATGAACATGGATGTGCTAGTGTTTAATTTAAATTTTCTCTTTAAATTAAGGGTTATCAGCAGGAACCGGCTCTATGGGTTAGCTTGGGGATACTTATAGCCCTAGGCACCATGTGACGTCCTGGGAGGCGATTTTAGGTCATTACGCTTAACTACCAACCCAGACACACTGCTCATAAACTTACACATGTTCGACCTAGGGTCAGCTATCTGATTTGGGGCATACTTAGACAACTAGTTGAACTTGAGACAATAATCCTTCACTGTCATTAAGCCCTACCTTAGGTTCATGAACTCTTCTATCGTAGCTTCCCTTATCTCACGGGGGAAGAACTTGTCTAAAAATGCATCCAGAAATATCTGCCAAGTCGTGGGAGCTGTATTCTCCCCTTTACTTTTCTTCCACATCAATATCCAATCATAAGCAACATTCTTCAGCCTATAGGATGCTAATTCTACACTCTCCTCTTCAGAAATATGCACAATTCAGGTGATCTTCTTTACCTCATCTAGATAAAACTGTGGGTCCTCACCTACCTTCGACCCAAAGAACTCTAGAGGGTTCATCTTCATAAAATCTTGAATTTTGGCTTTAGCTAAGTCCCTGTCTTGCTGGGATGGGACTGTAGCCTAACGGCTGCCCTGTACATTAGCCGTCACAGCTTGGGCTAATAGCTAGAAGGCATCTTGAAAATCTACAAGTGACATATTTTCATTTAAAATATCTACGGACTGAGGTGGCTAATTATAATTTCTGCAAGAGTTAGCTCGATGAGGAGGCATTTTTTGTCACGTGAAATCACGAGTTAGAAGCAGATAGAGACACACAATACACAATAAATCATTAAAGAAGAGATGATTTCCTAAAATGCTCCATAGCCTCTTGCTCGTAGATGTGGTACGCTTCACACCGATTATCAAGACTCTATGTAACGCGGTTTGTCTGACTCCCTAGGACTCTCTAAATCTTAGGCTCTGATACTAATTTTGTAACACACCAAAATTTAATTCCCGGGAGGCCACACGATGCTCTGAAAAACCAGTAATCCTAAGCGAACCCTGGCTGCTTTCTACTAAATCTGAATCTCAAAATTAGTGAAAATAAATAGGAAAACTTAATAAATGCAGAAATCTTATCTAAAGCATACTTATCTCACAAGTCTTGGTAAAATAATACTGAAAAATCTGGATACGGAATCAAAAGTCTAAATTGAATCTATTTGTCCGACAAGTCTCTACTGACTGAATCTAGAGAGTCACTGGGACAGTCCCCAGCTAACTCAACTGTCTAAAATGAATACTAAATAATCTACTAGATAAAAAAGGAAATCAGAATAGCTAAGTCGTCAAACTATGAGGGCTTACCAACTATAGAGATGTAGATGAGATGCACAAAAATCACTCACGCTGCTGAGACTGAGCACCTGAACCTACATTATATGACAATGTAGCTCATCGACGTATATGTTGATTAGTACTTTGATGATGTACTGATTATATGGGGTGAATACAATAAGTAAATAATATTATCACAATTTATAAAATCATGCATGCTAAATATAAATGACTAACATAAGCTTGAGCAATCTAAAAACTGAAGATCATAAATCATGAACAATAGAGCATATAATATAAATCTTATGAGTTATTACATTCAGTTTTAAAATCTGTTCTTTCTGAAAACTGCTACATTGTCTCATCAAATGTATGGGAAATACTTTATCTCAAGACTTTAAGAAAGCTTAAAGTGATCACAATCTTAGTCATCCACGTAGAAGTGGGAATAATCTTACTACTACAATGGCATATAGTTCTGGGGAATGAAACGTTGGTAACAGACCTATATGGGTGCTAAATACTACTATCATTCTTATGTTCAGGATCTTAGGAAATCTACTTCAAAATAGCACAAGGGTCTACAAGAAAACCAATTATGCTCTTTTTCTTCTTTAAATCTCAAATCATATGAACAATGTGGATTCTTTATCTTAGCTTAGGACCAAAAGGTCAAATCTTTATCAAAAATCTAAAAATAATCTTTTCATAAGGTGATCAAAGCACAAACAATATTGAAATAGCAATCTTTAATTAGGGCTTAATGACCCATGCTTCAAACTCATATAAAATCATAGCAAACCATCATGCTCATTATGCTTCTTGAAAATACTTCAACAATATAAAAATAATAAAATCAAGAATCTCAATATCATGCTTAAACTCAATTGGGAAAAGCTTGAAAAGCATTATACATATAATTATATGAAAATAGTCATGCAAATCAACATTCAATCACTTGAAATCTTATCATCCTATAAATAACCAAATTGGGTATAAACCCTAACTTTAATTTCATGGGAAATCGCATAAAAATTTAGTAAATTTATAATTAAAATAAGGTTGGGCACAAGGATAAAAGAATTATCCTTGTTAAAAACCCCACATACCTTAATTGATGATCTTAGATGTTAAAACTTGAATCTTGGATCTCTATTGATTCTTTGGAGATGAATTCTTAGAGTTTTTGAGTTGGGATTTATAAATCTTGAATTATCTTGGAGAATTAATGGAGAAATTGGGTTTCTTGGAGAAGGAGCTTTGATGATCTTGGGTTTTTTTTTTAGAGAAAGTGGATGAAGTAAGCATAAAGTGCTTTGGAATACATTAAATATTGTGTTTTGGATGGATTGGGGGCTTGGGAATAGACCAAAATGCTTCCTTTAAACTTTTAACAGAATTGAAAAATGCAACATTTTCCAAACTGGGTGGCCCCCGTGTGTGCCACTATTGCGGTGGCTCACTGGACAGTGGATGAATAGGAATTGGGCTTTCACCATGATGTACCACAATTATGGTGCCCTTTAGTTTGCCATTTTAGCCACTGGCGCAACGCGCCAGTATTGCAAAGGCTCACTGAAAATCGACAAATAGGAAATTGGCCCTCTCCTCGATGCACCAGTATTGTGAAAGTCCACTGGAATTTGACAATTACGAATTTTGCCTTTCCCGCGACACGTCAAGCTCCCAGGTGGCACACTGTCAACTTAAAAATGCCATAACTCCTTTACCGAGAGTTGGATTTGGGTTAAACTTATTTTGATAGAAAGTTTATTCAATTTTTCACACAATGGGAAGTCTAAATATGGAAAATTCTGCATTGAATAAATATTATTCATTTTTTGAATCTATCTCTTAATGTTCTATGAATGAATTTAAGCTAAGATAGTTTGGGGTATTACACTAACCATTTTTTGATGTTGTATCCCCACGCGATGCAGCACTTGGTCATACTTCTACTCTTTCTGCTCAGTGATTAAAATTTGGGATTAGCTCATGAGTTGACATTGAAGTAGTAAGCTTTTATACATTGGAAGTCTACATTTCATGTTTTGTTCTTTTATGTCTTAGACTATTTAGACTTTTTTTGGCTATAGACTATTTCATAAAGTCTACATTTCATGTTTTATGAGATTTTGTTATATTCCAAGAGTGAGATGGATCATGTTGATCACCTCCGCCTTGTGTTGCGGACCTTAAAAGATTAGTATTTGTATGCAAATTTCTGTAAGTGTGAGTTCTGGTTGAATATTATGACATAGATGGGTTATGTTGTTTCTAGTTATAGGATCATAGTCTATCCACAGAAGGTTACAGCGGTTAAAAAATTTCCAGACCATAACTCCCTTTGATAATTAGAGCTTATTAGGTTTAGCCAGCTATTATAGAAAGTTTGTGAAGAGTTTCTCTTTTATCGCTGCCCCATTGACTAAGTTGACTATGAAGAAGGTAAAATTCTTATGGTTTGATGTTTGTAAGGTAGTTTTGAGAAGCTGAAGGATATGTTGACTTCGGCTTTGATCTTGACTCTACCTAAGGGTACTTATGGTTTTATTGTCTATTATGATGCATAACGTGTGGAATTGGGTTGTGTGTTGATGCAGAATGGCAATTTAGTTATTTATACCTCTAGGCAGTTGAAAGTTCATGCGAAGAATTATCCGACCCATGATTTGGAATTATAAGTTGTGGAGTTTGTATTAAAGATCTGGAGGCATTATTTGTATGGGATCCATGTTGATATTTATTCTGACCATGAGAGCGTGCAATATATGTTCATTTAGAAAAAATTGAATCTTAAGCAAAGGAGGTGGCTTGAGTTACTAGAGTTATATGACATGAGTCTCTACTATCATCCAAGTTAACGTGGTTGTTGATGCTCTTACCAGGTTGTCTATGAGAAGCTTATCTCATATGGATCAGGAGAAGTGGGATTTGGTGAAGGATATTCATATTTTTGCTAATCTAAGAGTCTGTCTCTTGGATTTTGAGTATGGTGGTGTGATTTTTTAAGAGGTGGAGAGGTCATCTCTTAGTGCTGAAGTAAAGGAGAAGCAAGTGTTGGATCATGTTCTGATGCAAATCAAGAATGATGAATTTAGTCAGGGAGTAATTGTTTCAAGATTGGTAGTGATGGTATCTTAAGGTACTAAGGCAGGTTGTGTGTTCCTGA
Source organism: Capsicum annuum (assembly GCF_002878395.1). Classification (NCBI taxonomy): domain Eukaryota; kingdom Viridiplantae; phylum Streptophyta; class Magnoliopsida; order Solanales; family Solanaceae; genus Capsicum; species Capsicum annuum. The sequence continues at coordinate 47,999,026 of NC_061115.1, forward strand.
TATTGATGGGTTACGAGGAAGAATTTTTTCTGAAGTTTAGAAGTCATGTTTTACTATTTATCCTGGTTCAATGGAGATGTATCATAATCTTAAAAAGATTTATTGATGGAATAATATAAAGCGGGTGGTACCCAACTTTGTGGCTATTTGCATGGTGAGTCAACAAGTGAAGGTAGAGCACTTGAGGCCTGGTGTGTTGACTCAAGAGATTGAGATACCAGTGTTGAAATGGAAGATAATTAATATGGATTTTGTTACCATTCTTCTTCAATCATGACAATAATTTGATTTGATTTGGGACATCGTGTATAGGATTACTAAGTCTGCTCACTTCTTGCCAATAAGGACAAATTTCTTATCTGAGGATTACGCCAAGTTGTTTTATGAGGAGATATTAAAGTTGAATAGTACTCCAGTTTCCATTATATCTAATTGGGGTACTCAATTCTAATCTCTCTTTTGGAGGTCATTCCAGTGATGTTTGGGGACTAAGGTAACCCTTATTACCTCTTTCCACCCACAGACAGATGGGCAAGCAAAAAGAATAATTCAGGTTTTGAAAAATATGCTTTGGGCTTGTGTTTTTAATTTTGGGGGTAGTTGGGTTGACCACCTTCCTCTCATAGAATTTGCCTACAATAATAGTTATCACTCTAGCATTGATGTGGCTCCGTTTGAGGCTTTATATGGTAGTAGGTATAGATATCCTATTGGGTGGTTTAAGGTTGGTGAAAATAAGTTGTTTGGCCCTGATTTGGTTCACCAAGCAATGGATAAGGTGAAGGTGATTTGGGATAGACTTATGGCCATCCAAAGTCGCCAAAAGTCCTACACAAATGTGGGGTAAAGGGAGTTGGAGTTCAGTGTTGGTGATTGGGTGTTATTAATTGTGTTTTCCATGAAGGAAGTGATTCGGTTCGGTAAGCAGTAGAGGCTCAATCCCTATTATGTTGGTTCGAACTTAGTTATGAAGAGGGTTGTTAATGTAGAATATGAATTGGAGTTTCCTCCTAGTTTGTGCTCCATTTATTCGGTGTCTCATGTTTCGATATAGAGGAAGTGTAGGGGGGATCCTTTGATGGTTTTTCCTTTAGAGGAAGTGGGTATCTTGGATTCCTTGTCCTATGAGGAGGTTCCGGTTGAGATTTTGGATTGGGAAGTCTATCGGTTATGGACGAAGGATGTGGCTTTTGTAAAGGTTTCTTTATTGGAACCAAAGGGTCGAGGAAGCTACTTGGGAATCCGAAGAGGACATAAAGTCAAAGTATCTATTCTTATTTCCCATTTTGGATAATCGTGCTTAAGGTACATGTATCCCCTAGCATCTTTGTTTTTTGACTTTATTAAGGGTAAGAGTAGAGGTATGTGGAGTCAAATCATGCTAATAAATTCCTTGTCCTATCATTTAAGGATGAATGATCCTAAGGGGGGAGTATGTAATGCCCCAAGTTTTTAGGACCTTAGAATTCCTTGGATTTTCCACTCACTTCCCTTGTTACGACTTGACCCTATGGGTCTAGGGTGTCATGAAAAGTCATAATAAGTAAGTTTGTGGCTTGATTCTGCTCTAAGTAAGAGTTGCTCACTAAGAGTTGTAAGGATATGAGTCATTAGGTGTAATGTAGGGTGTCCAGTGTGAGTCCTAATTTAGGTTTCGTGTTGACTACAACTGGACCCTACGAGTCATAGAGTCCCATTACGAGTGGCGCCATTAAGTTGTAAGGATAATAGTGTAGGGTTCCTTGGTTGTACTACCTTGGTTAAGACTCGCTGTGACGAATCGTAAGGAGTGACTACGACTGAAGGGTTGACCCATAGTCAGAGGTGGCGCTTTTTCATCTTTTAAGTTAAGGACATCTTGGACATTTCCCCTCTTACCCAAATTGAAACCCACGTCTTATAACCTTATTAGGGTGTCATTATCACTCAGAAACAAATTAAGTAACTTCTCAAACACTTCAATAGGATCTCTAAATTCCCTTAAGGAAGTTAAGCTAGGGTTTTATCAAGTTGGTCATCTAAGGTCTCAAGGGTAGATTTTTCTCCAAATTTCTTGGTGTTTAAGGCATGCGACTCTTCCCTCATTATTAAGTTTGTAAAAGAATGTGTTTTAAAGTATTTTTCATGATACTTTTTTGTTGGTTTCGAAACAAGTAATAGGGGTTTTGAATGCTTGTTGTTGAACAATATTTCCCTATGGTTTATATATGATTAATCTTGCTTTAAATATAGTTTTGAACTTATGGGTGCATGGGTATGGTGAATGCACTAGGGAATTGTGATTTTTCTAAATTTGTGACTTTTGGAGAGGTTATGACCCCAACCCCATAGTGTGAAATTGGTTTTCAGTTATGAGAAATATACGAATTTGTAAAATTGAACTAGTCTTGAACTATTGCATGATATAAGAGATATTTGAAACACAATGGTCTGATTTAATGAACAAATGGAGTCATTGTCCCCCACCTTGTATTAATGAACAAATGGAGTCATTGTCCCCCACCTTGTATTAATGAACAAAGGGAGTTGTTTTCCCCAAGTTAATGAAAAAATTGTTTTGCCGTGTTATTGTTACCTTGCAAGTATAGTTGGTATGACGATACCGAAAATGTATGCCTTAATGTGAAATATGGTTCATGAATGGGATTGTGTGATAAATGTTTTAGTTTAGATCTAATAAGGGTTGTGTAGCTGAATCATGAAAGTGGAGGTCTGGGTGACCGACACTGGAAACTTCATTTACCGATGCGGGGATCAAAGTGACAAGGGAGATTCGAGTCCCCCTTATTATTATTTTATAATTAGGGTGGTTCAAGTCCTCCATAAACCATTACATGATAGAGGGCTTAAGTCACCTTAGTATATGGTTGGGAGGTTCGAGTCTCCCCTGCAAATATATGAGATTATTCTGTAGTTCGTGCGGTCTGACCAGGGGGTGAGAGCTGAGGCCTATATAGCCCGTGGGTGCATATCATGACGGTTGAGCTATACAATCCAGGCTAAAGTTTTGAAATGCATGTTAAGACTTGTTACCTATCCCGACATGTGATATATATATATATGTATATATATATATGTTTATATATTTGATTATGTGCTCTGATTTTGGAATGATTTTGAACTGTTAATTATGTCATTATGTTATCCTTATGCCCAAGTTACATGCTAGAGTTCACCCCACTTACTATATTCAGACGTTGTATCCCAGGCGATGCAGGAATTCATCATACTTCTGCCCATCCTAGTCAGTGATTAGGATTCGGGATCAGCTTGTAAGTTAACATTGAAGTGGTGAGATTTCACACATCGAAAGTCTACATTTCATGTTCTATTCTTTTATATAACAGACTGTTTAGACTTGTTTTGGCTATAATCGGGGGCATTCCCCAATATTTTGTTGGTATTCAGTTTTAGTTCATTGTTTACAATGCTTTGTTGGACTAATGTAGTTATTGGGTTGTGCCGGTCAATCATTTGGCCGATCGTCAGTGGTTGGTTATGAACATACATTAAAAATTTACTTAAGCTATTGCACGCTATCTTATTATATGTTCGGAATTTATTCGACCTTGGGTTGTGGTATGTTTAGTTTGGTTAGGTGCAGGGGTGATCACCAATCTATATATGGACTCACCAGGTTATAACACAAGCATCGGTAGGTTAAATCATCAAAAAGCCAAATTTCTAATTTATGAACTTCTTCTGTATGAATGATTGAGTCCAATACAACAGAAGTTTTAGACATGCTCGGCTAATCTTAACCCTAACCACGGTACCACTAGACACCAACTACAACCACAAGACCAAAAATCATCCTTGGACCCACAAAATCTAAGGAATTTATAAAACATGAAACTTCCCACCAAACACTAGCTCAACTTACCTGAGGAAGATACTATCGCTATCGAATCATACAATGGTACTACTATAGGCTAAAATAGCAAAGAGGAAATTTGTTCTCAAAACTATATGAAAAATTAAAAGACCACACTTAGCACTCATAGGTCACTAATCCACTATCACACCCTTATGCTGAAACCTTAAGGCAGACGAGAAATGATAATAAACCTCTTAATACCAAGGATATGAAATCTCTAAAAGCCAACAAATACACAAGCAACCCATCATGGTGGCACGTCTAGCCCTCAATATCCAAAAACCATCAAATAATCCAAAGTCCTTAAAAATCTAAGGTTAATATAACATGGACAAGAAATCAACAAAAAGACACTGAAATATTAAGAAACTCATTAGGATATCCCATGAAAGAATGAATGCTCAAGTGACATGAATCACCCAAAGTCCTTAAAAATCTTGTAGAACAAAAGCCTCTACAACTATACACACATAAGCAACCTGTCGTACTAGAGTCAATCAATTCATGTAGGAAGTACAACAAGTACTATAACCCTCGACAAATACCCAAATCTCAATCAAAAATCGGGAGGAATCACCACTAGACTCTGCGCAGCTATTGATGAACCACAATATAGAACCCTAAATTTCTATCTCTTGTCCACAACTAAACTCTAAACATAACCAATTTCCTTAAGCACGAGGATCTTTATACTTCAATACTCCTTAATAAAAATGGCATACCTTAATAAGATACAACTTAAACCTTCTCAATTTCCATTTAGCATTGCCTGACATAACGTCCACAGAGAATATCATATACTCAGATTGGAGCTTATAAGAAAAATATTCCAATAAGCCACTTAGCTACAAGAGTAATGAATACTACACACTAGGTACCCATTTCCATCCAAAATCTTCCCAAGTCAAAAGTAAAAATCCTCATGAGCTAAAATCCTTCAAAATCTAATACAATAAATGTCACAATACCAAATAGCTAATCTAATCAATCAAAAGATAAATACTAAGGAAGTATTAAATCGCAAGGCCCAAATGCCTGAAATTTTTTCTTAACCAAATAATATTCTTTACTTATTATCTTTTCAAACCAAGCACACTACATGTCTAGGATATTATTGGGTCTACGACTGATGAGTACCACTAGCCATGCTAAAATCCGAGATACCAAAACCATACAATCGATCCATTGTGCACTCTAAAAGTATACCAAAACCTTAAAATCAACGCACCACTACTTCACAAAATTTATTAACCTTTGATCTCATTGCCTTGTTTACGACTATATAATTCATAAGATGTCTTGGTGGGTCAGATGACCCTAGTCGTAAGGTGTTTAGTGGATGGTGGTTGGGGTTTTTCTATGGTAATGACTTGGGATACGGGTCATTAAGGTTGGGAATGAGTCATTAGGATGAACCATAACCAAATCAATAACTTAGTGACTTAACTCTTCTCTGAGTACAAGTCGATCACTAAAATCCATAAGGATAGGTTACGAGTGGTAGGGATTGATTTGTATGTTGTCTAGTGTATAATACCTTTGGGTTCTATCTTGGACACAACTAGACCATACAAGTTGTATGGTTAGGTCACAGGTGGGATCATGCAATTGTAAGATGGACAGTGTATGGATGTCCAACTCACTATCTAGGGTACGACTCATGGATATGAGTCATATGATTTGGGGATGAGTTAATGGGTCGACTCGTAACCAAGGATAGTTTTTTATAGCTTTAAGCTAGGGAAAATTTGGACACGTTTTATTCAAAACCCTTAATACCCCACATCCCTATAACACTTTTTGTTCACTCATTCTATACTTTACATGATTAAACATCCTCTTTACTCTCTCAAAATCCTCCCAAGCAAAATTTGCTAGGGTTAGTGGTCATCTAAGATCTTAAAGATCAATTTCTCTTCGTGAATCTATATAATTCAGGAATGTGACTCTCCCTCTTTGTTAGTTTACTAAAATCATATATTTAAAGCATTGTTCATAAATCATTAATGGTTGTTTTTAAACCAAGGTTGAAGGGTTTGTATGTATATCATTGAATATTATTTTCTATGGTTTAAATTGTGATTATGCGTTTTTTAATTATGGTTTTGCACATATGGGTGCATGGGAATGGTGATTTAATTGAGAGGTCATGGTTGACCAAAATTTAATGAGTTTGGCATTGATAATGACATGGCCTCAACCTGTTTGTAAAATTGTCAATGAAAATGATACTGTCACAAGTTGAATTGTATTTTTTAACTAAGGCTTTGGCATACCCATGGTAATAATGAATGGAGGACTTTAGAAATACTTTTATGACTATAAATTGGATTGAATTGAAAACCTTGTAGGGTACACGGGAATTCCCCAAGTGATTTTAACAATGGAGTCTGTGGGGTACATAGGAATCCCTTAAGTGTTGGATAATGACATTGCTTGCAAGATATGGTCTATATGATGATAAAACTTTATAATTAAGCAATAATTTACTCCTAGAATTAGTCATTTGGTTATGTACTAAATGTATTAATTGAAAAATAAAAGGGGAGTGGTAGCTAGCCGTGAAGGTGTGAGTCCAAAGGGTAGACATCGAAAACTCATGTTTGCCAACCTGAGGGTTAGTTTTGGTGACTGTATGCTTTTGGGGTACACGGTAATCCCCCAAGTATATAATTGTATATATGTATCATGGAGGGCTAATAGTGCACGAGAATCCCCGATCTTTTATAACATCTTTAGTTCATGTAACTACATGCACTGGGGCTCGTTCAAGGGGTAACATTGAACCCATATAGCCGGTTGGTGTATTTATGATGATAGGTCTACACAATCCAGGTTAAGGTTTTAAATGAATGGTAAACGTTGTTCCCTATCCCTTCATGGTATATATATGTATATATTGGATTCCATATGGTTATTTTATTTGGATTTGAATTTATGGCATTATCTTATCTTTATCCTTGAGTTAATAGCATTCACTCCGCTAACCATATTTGGGCACTGTATGCCCACACAATGTAGGAACCGGACATACTTCTATTCCTCTTGCTCAGTGAATTAGATTTGGAGACTTCTTTTGAGTCAGATTGAAATGGTGAGCTTCCATACTCTCGAATACTCCATTTCATGCTATGGACTTCTTTTTATCATTGTTATCTCTTTGGTTTTGGTTTTGTCTATGGTTGGGGGTATGTTTCGATAGGATATTCTGTGATTCTGGCTAGAGGCTTTAGTGAACTACTATGGGCATAAGCGGTGTCGGTATTAGTGTTAGAATTGATAATGGTATTGGAATTGGGATTGGCATTGGTATGACACTTGGTTGTGATTGTTTGGTTATGGTTATAGACCTCATATAATGTCTTTAAAATATCATTATTTTATCTTTTTATATGCTTGGAATTCTTTCGAAAGGGGGTGTAGGGCGGTTTATGGTTTGGGTATTGAAGGTGGTCTCCGGTCTTGGTTGGACTTGAGACACCTGACATAATAGGACCTGGTTTGGGTTGTGTCACATAACCATCAAGAACACTATACTCAAAACACTAAAATTCATAATAATCCAAGAAATTTCACCAAACTCAGTGATATACTCTAAATGGGTTTCCAACATAGGATTGGTACACCTGATCCACCACTAAGGAAACATCTATGAGTAGAAAACATCAATAGCTCCAGAAAAAATCCATGAATCATATCAAGACACAAAGTAGAACAAATAAACACATAGGAGAATATAGAACCATAGTCAAACACCACTATGGCATAACAAAGGTGTACCAAGAACTGTACCTATGTCTATTATACCCAAACTCCTATCTCGAATCCCTCCTGTGGAATGGTATATTGGGATTTGAAACCTCTTGGAGTAAATGGTGAAGTATCTCTCATTTTAAGATGTGGATGATCTATCCTATAGTGGCTGAAATTACCACATAACAAACAACCAAAATTAGTAGGAACCCATTGAGATAGGCTTGAAAAACCCAAATAACCACTCTGATCAAATACTCTCCAAGAATAATTATGAAGATCTTTCCTCCACCAAGAACATCACTATATCAACATATCCCTAGGCCCTATGACCAGAAAACCTCTCATATATCCACACAAACTCCTCTAAAAACACTCGAGCAGAATGATCCCATGAAAGAGAAAGTAATCTAGTTGGCCTACTCCCTACATAACTATCTAGTTGGCCTAAAGAAGTAAAAGACACTGAAGTCTACTCTATTAAAATCCACCAAGTACAACCTGTACAACCTCTCATCGCAACCAAGAAAGAATATATAAGCATCAACCCTAGGATATTCATCAAACCGAAGAGGATCTGACCTCATAAACTCTGTATATCTAGTTTGTCCTTCCATGGACATAAAGGGTAAAGTCACTAGATGTGGTATCTCATCACCACTAGGAGAACTAGTAGGAGTCACAAATATATCAGGAGTCTAAAGACCTACCATAGCATGGTGAACTAAAATAGAAGCCACCCTCTAAATGAAACATAACACTCAAACCAAAAAAATCCTCAAGCATAAGTATGGAATAGGTGGTGACTGAACTGTCCTCAACCCCTATAACTCACTAGACCTACCACCACTGAAAACTCTAGCCCCTGAAGAGGCATTTATAACCTAATCTCTAACTAGTCTAGATATCTGAATTTGACCACTACCTCAAACCCTAATCCTATCATGCATCGAAGGTACGACCTCTAAATTTTTAGCCATGGATAAGCATATACTCGCCATCTATGAGAGACTGGATAAGAGACTTTTGAGTTACACAAAATTACGAATGCATGAAATAAAATAAGAAAATGAAAGTGTAATAAAGTAATGTAGCCTCTCAAAGATAGATAATAAATGTCTCTACACCAATTCATAAAACTCTACTAGAATCATTTTGAACTAATGAGACCAATGAACCTCGGGATCTGATGCCAATTTTTCATGACCTAAAATAGGGACGTGATGGCACCTGTGCACCCTATAGTATGGGTAAGCCTATTCCAACCAAAAATAAATTTGAGAATAAAGAAGCGCAAGACAACAGAAATAAACACAAAATATAAATAAAGAATAAATAATATTCACGACACATCCCCGATTTTGGTTGTCACTAATAAAAACATCTAATACATATTTGTAAGAAGTATATAAGACATCTGGTATATGAAAGTAAGAACAAGATAGTTAGAAAGAGATACGTGTAAGCTTGTAGTCCATCAGCCATTACCTTGATCTCTGCCATGTCAATGTAGTAAGAAATAATCTACAAACTGCTACTCATCCAATCTTGCATGGAGTGAAGAAAACAATAAAAGGAAATAAATCAAGGATGAGTACGAAAATCCATGTGTACTCTGCAAGCATCATCGATAATCACCTTAATTCAAAGTGATGATGAGAACCACCACACCAGATACTCAAGGTATCAAATCAATCTACAAACTTCCAAAACATAATACTTAATCCTACCAGGGTAACCCAAAACAATGGTCAACAACCATAACCAGAATCGGGTAGGTACTATAACCAAGATGAGTCAATACTAGCCACTTCATGATCCACAATTAGAGAGACACTTATGCAGAAAACTCAATAAATAACATATACATTTTAGGATTAATCACATATATCAAACAACAATTATGGGATCAAATAAAGAGAGAGTATATAAAGATTCAATAACATACTACCAAAGGTGCAATCCAGTGATCTCTCAAATTAAGCCATAGCCTTATCCCAAGTCTCATTATATCTCAGCTCCAAATTCATATAAAACGGTGTAAAGTAATGTAATGAAGTGAATGGATGCTCAAAATATAATATCATAAATAATTTACAAACGTGATAATACAGTAAAAGAGTAAACACTAAAACAGTATCAACCATACTAATAAGGATAATGCAATGCAATGTAGTGATGACAATGATGATGATTTGATACGTGCGAGGTTATCACATAACCTCTGTATACACCTACCAAACAAAACTTCTACGTAGGACCCATGGGGATTCGAAACTGATGTTCTTTCTTAATACTCAATCTCGATCTTAATATCTATATCTCCTCTCTAACTCATGGGCTATGACAAAGGGTTTGTAATACTGTCTCATTTAAATATAAAACCAATATTTTCTCAATTGTACTAATGTCTCATGAATTTATGTAAGATATAAGGGTGTAATTCTCACAACTAAACCAATATAAGGAAATTGAATCCATTAATCACATAAACACGTGAGCTCATAATTCACTCAATATGTCAACCATCCATGATTTAATATAAGCAATGCTCTATATGAACAACCATGCATGTAAGGCATCATTGATGTCATTTTAGCCCCCTCCCCCCTCAGGCATTATGTCAGCTACCAAGGCATAAAATACACCTATAAGCTTATAATATCAGATAAAAATCCCACATATGAAACACACAATAAATATCATTTCAAATCACCAACAATAACAAAATAAGCCCCCACATACTATCACAACTATAGTAATAGATGAATAAGCCCCAATACGGGTATACAAACCTAATTAATTACTCAAGTCCATAGATATTACACATAAGTTCTATATGGAAACACAAAATAAATACAAATTCAAATAATAAAATATTATGAAACTACCCAAACCTAGATTATTCATACATTAAGACTCAACAACCAATACGAGCTGATTTATACTCTAGGCATTATCTAAGGCTCGATAATTTTATCATTTTAGTAATAATATAATTGTCCCCAAGAGTACGCTAAACCTCAATCATCACAATAAAGGCCGTTATATAAGTTCTAAAGCCCCAAAGTAAGCATTTAGTAATAATTATCCTAACCAGAGTTATTAACTATAATCTATTCTATGAATATCTACAAGAAATAATACTAACTCACTAAGGCAATAAACTAAGTACAATCCATTATTAAGACTATGGTACCCATAGAGATGCTTGTCATATCATCTAAGTGGGACTTTAAACATAAATTAATTACATCATACCGATAATTAAGTAAATAACACATAAACACTTTGTAAAAAGATATAGGTACATGTCATCTTGTTGTAATCGAAGATTTACAAATCCAAATAGTGCATGAATTCCCAATTGGAAGCTAAAATCCTTTGAAACATCTCCGACTATAACCAAACTATTAAATATTATATCTACACATAAAAAAACCTACGATACTCACACTGGCTATATTTTTTAGACCCTCAAAAAGAGTTCAAAAATAAAAAGGGTAAAACCTAAATTTTAGTTTAAAAATATGTTCCGTACTCATAGGATTCTATAGATAAAATCCCATGTGAAAATGAGATAAAAATGAGGTTCAAATTAAAGAAAAATTATTTTAAGTCTTTACCAACAATAATCTCCAAAACCCATTTGGTAATCAAGAATTTAAAGTTGTTTAGAAAATAAAATCAAGGAAAAATAATAATTATAAGATTAGAAAAATTATTCAAGGAAGAAATCTCAAAAATCCATTTGGAATTGCCCAAATTTGAGCTCTCAACCCTAAAAATGGTGAAAATAGGATTTTGATTCTCAACTTGGATAGAACCACAAAATATAAAATAGAAGTTCCTGAGAAATGGAAAAAATGGATTCATAATTTGATAGAAAATGATTATAGTATAAAAATACACTGAGAATCATAAAAGTCGAAGCTTCCAAGCTCCAAAAAAAATAAAAAATACGGAATGGATTCAGTTTTGGCCTTAAACTCAGCGATGGCTTCTAAAGCCACACTTTGTCAGCTAAAGAGATCTGGTCAAATGGTTTAAGTACCGCTAAAGAAGTCTAAAGGTCTCTTTAACGATCGATCAAACATTCAATGGTCGCTAAAGCGATCAACTAGTTGCTTTAGCAGCTATACCAGTACCAATATTTTAAAAAACTTATTTTTGACCCTCGAAACTAATTTGAACCCTATGAACACGATCTAATAGCGAAAATTAATCATAAAATACATTTTGGATCGAATGAAATCATCAAATTTATAAAAAAAAAAAAAGCTCTTTATAATAAAATTGACCCCTGGGACCCTATTTATTCTATTTTTGAATCCAAGATCGAAATGAGATCTAAAAGCCACGAAACTCAACCAACTTCATTGCTAACCCAAATTTGATATTTTGAATCTGTTGATATATTTTATTTTGTCATCTGGTACTTGAATATTGATATGCTTATCAAAATTAACTATTAGCTTTTAAAGCCTCAAAATGACCTCAAACTCACCGAAAATATTTTTGGAGGTTTTGGAAAATCTGCCAACTATTTTCACAACTCATAACCCTGATAGCAGAATCATAGAGAGGCATAAAATGGTCAAAACACATAAAAAAAATTATCCAACTTCAGGTCATTACAGTTTAAGAGTAGGATTGAATAACTGGGAGAAGGCATATTAACCTAATTGCACCAAAAGAAAGATTGAGAATATGTGAGACCTCCCCCCTCCCGCATGAACCACAGTGTGTGAAGTGTGTACAACCAAAAACTTGACAAAAAATGTAAATAATAAAGTGGCAACAAACAGATTTGATCAAACAAATAAGAAATGCAAGTGTGGACTTGACCTGCGTCCTTTCAAACAAAGCATGATATAAACATAAGTAAAGAAAATAACATAAAAAAAAGTAGTATTCTCAGATAATAATCCTCCTATGGTAAGAACCTAAGCTAGAATCCCCAAAGAGTCATCATGTTGTCGAGCCGTATTTCAAATTGGTCGAAACAGTACATAACATCTGGTGGTTGTTGTGACTCTTGGACTTTCTTAAATAACTTTTAATACACCACCTAAATTTTTAGGGAAACATTAGGAAACAATATTTTTTTATGAAAAACTCTATTTTTGGTCTTTAAAAAAGATTTTAGGTAAGAATTTTGATTAATCGAGAAGAAGGTATTAATCAAATACCACTGAGAGCCTATCAAAGATAATCCTTAAAGGGGTTTAGGAAAACATTTGGAAAAATATTATCATCTACGAAAAAATAGTGATAATTGTATAAAATTTATCAAATTTTAAAAAGAAAACACACGGTATATTAATATATACTGACGATACACAAAAAATGTAATGAAAAATGGTGATAACTATATGCATGCATGTTTCAAAGAAATATGAAAATAAAGAGAGAAAAATTTACATTATTAAATAAGTGTAATAGAAAATTTAAGGGTTTATAATTTATAAGAATGTAAAGTCTAATGACATATAAAGTTAAGTGTATGAAGAAATCATTTATGAGTTAAAAGAAAGTTAAATTAAAAATGAAAAAAAAAATTTATATAAACCTAAATAAATGTATTTCTAAGAGTATGATATGAAAATTTACTTAATGTGAGGGTAAATTCGAGTGAGTATTTATCGCAAAGTAAAAAATGTCAAAAATATTAAACATATTACATCTTGAATTAAATAAACTTACATATATCTAAAACATAAGAAATCATGCTATTGTTTATTTATTTGTAGATATTTTTTAAGTAGTAGTTAAAAATAAATGTTATAGTAAAAATACACATGCTTATGAAATAGAAACAAATTGTAAATAATAATAATAATAATAATAATAATAATAATAGTAGTAGTAGTAGTAGTAGTAGTAATAATAGTAACAACAACAACCACAACAACAACAACAATAAAAAATAACAACAACAACAACAACAATAACAACAATAACATAAGCAAATAATAATAGTGATAAGTATCTTGTATATGTTAGAGTGTATATATATGATCTTGTGTTTTTGGGTCTTAAAGTTAGAAAATTTAAATCTATTACTGAGAAAATGAACAAAATAAAGTAAAACATTGGGATTATTTATTGTAATATGTTGAAAATGGTTAAAAGGCTCTTGTTTAAAAGAAACAATTTGAATTTTAGTAACTTACCCTCCAACCAAACTAATATTAGGCTAAAGTAACCAATAGTCTAAAGTCATCATATCATCCTCATATTAAGAAAAATATTATACAGTGACCCTTCAGGTTATTTCTATATTTTTTATTATTTTCACCATTAGGGCTTCTCCATAACTGCCCTAAGTCATTTATTACTTGTAAGAGCTGACAGTTCAGATATTGGCTAGTTCATTTGATTTTTAGAATCATTTACCTATTTTGAAGTCTTTACTGGTTCAAAATGACCACCGGGCAAAAAATCAGCCAAACGATCTTGTATGCAAATTTTAACTATGTCAGTAGCTCTAAAATATTAATTTTAGATTAGGTAGACCCTTCGTTTGGGTTCCCAGACACCCGAGATCATTTCGACCTATTGGTCAAAAAGTTGAAAAATTAGAAATATAAGTATGAGACCCACATTTGGTTGAAACGATATCAGATAAAAAATCTGATAGCACAATAACATCCAAAATATTTAATTTAGTATGGTTTTATAGTTAGTTTGCATATACAGGATTCTGAATGAATTCTGAGGACTTGACGAAAACTTGGAAGAATTTCCAAGTTTTAGCTGTCAACTAATGTAGTTGCGATCGCTATCATTAGAACGCAATCACGATAGTGAGATCGTACAAAAGGGTTTGTGATCGTGACTGGTCTATGCAGTCATAAGATGTGGCGATCGCACACCTTGGGGTCACTATAGTGACTCCTAAAAACTTGGACTGGATATAAACAGAGCCATTTTCCATGATTTTGGACATTTTCCATCTTTCTTCTTGAGAGATAAATCCTAGAATAGTGTGGAAGCTTAAAACTAAAGCTTGTGGGAGCTTGAAAAGTTAGATTAACATTTATTTTGCGATTATCTTCCGATTTGAGATAAGAATTCACTCTTTTCTTGGTGAAATTTCTTGATTTCTAGCTCAAAACTCCAAAATCATTAGAGATTAATTTTATCCCTAATTTTAATTGGTTTTCACTCATTTATAAGAATAATGATTCCTTGAGCTTGTATAAATATTGGGTTGGTGTCGAAAATGTGATTTTTGTATGTGGGATCCCTATGAGGGTTTTGAGATAATATTTGAACCCAAAGCACAATGGTGCAATATGGGTATTATTATTCTTGTATTGATGAGTAGAATGTGTTTTTGATAGCTTGGCATATTGAGGAGGCTTCTCGAAAGAAAAAAGCTATGGTTTAGTAGTTCTTTGAGCTTTCTTTGACGTCGAGGTTGGATAGGCTTATCCCTTGTTAGATTAAGCTAATTCACAGTATTCCTATGATATTATGTTAGATTTAGGATGGGTTTTAGATTTTGGATTAATGAAATACAAGACTTGGGTTAGTTGGACCTTTTAGGCTACTTAACCCCGTTAATTTGAAATACTTAGCTTTTTGCCTTGAACCTTAGTAAATTAAAATTTATGGCTCATGTTTAGGATGAGAATGCTCTAAATTACTCTTATTAGATGGGAGTGACCTTTTTGTTAGGGTAATATTGGCCTTAGTTCTTTAAACTAATGAAGGTTGTCTCAGTTTTCATTAGACTTAGTTAAAGTTTTTGAGAAAAATATCTACCTTTGGACTAATGTTGGCTTGCTATATAATCTAAGAGTGGATTTAGATATCTTAACCTAGTCCAGAGTAGAAATTAACTTAGAATGTACTTTACGTAGAAATTGACTTAGAATGTACTTTACGAATTTAGAATTGGGCTCTTCAACCCACCCTAAGTCTAGATTGAGGATTAATTCTCTTTACACCCTTATACACTTATTAGATGCCCAAAGAATACCCTTTTTACAAAATATTGAAGAAACTTGGTACTTGTTGGTTATGATGATTGACATTAGAAGTGATCCCTAAGCGATTATGCTATATTTATGATTTATTGATTAAGGTTATGATGAGATATTGATTATATTATTGTTTTGGCTATTGATTGGGCTACCAAATATACCATTGAATGAGCCCTTGACTTTGATATTGTCTAAGCCATAAATTATGTTATTGACTATGCTATGAACAAACTATAGATTATGCCATGGACTATCTATTGCTCAAGCTATTGATACACTATCTTTTATGGTAATGATAAGCCATTGAATATATTGTTGATAAGTCCTTGCTCATGATATTGCTTATGATTATGATCATGCTAAAAAATTATTCTAGTAATTAAGAAAATATCCTTATTGATGACGTTAGCAATTGTATTATTATTTGTGTTAGAAGTTACGATTATTGATTATATGGGAAATTATGTTATTACTTATGCTAGAAATCATGATGCTTGATTGTGTTGACATTTATCATATTAATTATAAAACTGATTCACTTCTTTAAGATGATGATATATTGATACCTAGCAAGGACAGAGGAAATTATGATGATATTGATATCTTACAGGGCCGGAAGATAATTATGATGATATATTGATACCTGGAAAGGCCGGAGGATATTATGATGATAGTGATATCCACCAAGGACGGAGGATATTATGATGATATTAATACCCGACAAGTTTGGAGGATAATTATAATGATATATTAATATCCAACAAGGTCGGAGGTTATTATGATGATATTAATACCCAACAAGGCCGGAGGATGATTATATTGATGTGCCTATGCATACATCTACCGATTTGAATTCAGTTATGCCTTATGTATAGCTTATATATACATAAAATATTTATCCTTATATGTAGTTGGGTATGATATTGATATTAGGGATGTCGTTTATAGAATGAAAGTGGTAAAAATGATAATTAGTGGACATATGAGATTTAGTGATAATTGTTGTAACGCCCAGATTTGCTGAACCGGAACACTACACGGTGTCCATGACCCCGAGGGACCACAAGCCAACCTATGGATGATATCTGTACCTATACACTGCATAATATAGAATAGAAATGCGAAATATGTAATACTGTAAGGCCATAATGTTCAAAATGGAATAATCATAACATAAGAGTGGGGTATAGAATACCCAAAACAACTGTAATACTATTTGAAGTCTGAACATACTAGTCTGAAAAACCTTTAACATGACTGTCTGAATAGGGAGTTGATGGGACATATCCCCAACTAACTCTGACTAGCAAAACTGAACTGAAATAAACCATAACATAAGTAATGATCATGCCCTCGAGAGATGAGGAACCACTGCTGGAACTCTGATAGTTGAGATGATACTACTACTGATGGTCTAGAAATCATGTATCTGAACCTATGGTGTAACATAAAAGAAAGCACCATACCGTGAATGTGCCAGTACAACTGAGAGTACTGAGTATACGAGTGAGGTAGGCTAAATGCAAAGGGTTTGTATGCATGAAAAATGATGACTGGTATGAATGTGAGAACACATACATACATAAGTAACTGCTACTAAACTCATGACGATACTGACTACTGAGTCTGAATACTGATAATATGAGTTTACCGGTTCTGAGATACTAAATGGTTGTGTTTACTAATATTGATCTATGAATCACTAATAAGTGAGGAACTGATACTGTATTACTGAATACTAGGAGACTGATATTTTATTACTGATAAAGGAATGATTGTTTTTGGCAATCCTAATTATGAATGACTGGTCTAATTGACTGTATCTGACAGTCCTAAAATTGAGTACTGATAGCATGAGTTTACTGAAATATAATATGACTGGCAAATGATTTCTAATAGCTGATTTAGCTGATAACATGAGTGACTACATCTAATAGCCTTGATACTAGATACTGATAACATAGGTGACTGTAGCTGACAGCCCTAAATCTGATGGAACTATCTGAGTTCTTTTACTGAGACTGAATGACTGAAATTGTGGGAGGTATTAGTTTAATCGACATGCCCCATATATGCTAATGTAGCTGAACTGGGTTCCAATCCTTGCCCTGATTGGAAGGGTGTCAATACCGTGCCACAGGTAAAGACAAGTTGTGAGTGACCGTCAAATCTGGCAGTGTCCCCAAAAGAGAACAATGGATGTCCCCCTCATCAACCCTCAAGCTGGCAGTGTTGATGTCTCAACCCATGCTGGATACATAGTTCTGGAATGCAAGGATGACTGATAAGAATCATACCCTCATCTGAGAGCGTGTGTTCTCATCCTTGCGTTCACTCGGTGCTAACTTCTACTCCCATCTGAATTCTCATCCTTGGGTTCACTCGGTGCTAACTTCTACTCCCATCTGAATAGACACTCAGCATGACGGACTAAACTGATAAACTTATCTGATTAACTGGACTGATAGTATTGCTTCATTGAGCTAAGCTAAATTTAATGAGTTCCGTAGACTGACATAATAACACTGAGATCTGAGGAATGATTGAGAGAACCGAAGTTACTGAGTACTAAGTAGAACTAGACTAGTACTGAGTTTACTGAATTCCCATTGACTGATGGAATTACTACTGATGTCCGGTAACTGACTGAGTTCATGAGATTACTAAGATTTATTGAGTCACATGACTGACTGAATTCTACTGAGCATGGTTTTACTGTGGATATAGTGACAACATGACATGGCTCTAGGCACAAAGCTATATTTTTTGGGTACAAGTACCCCAAGACTCGATGGAAGGAAACTGACACACATGACTAACTTGATCATAAGAATAGAGTCCATAATTCACAATATCATAAGTAGGGGATTTCATACTACACATGGCTATCATATTCTTGGTCATAAAAAGGGAATGCATATAACATGTAAATACTTTCATAAATTCAATTTCATGAGTATTCCATATTACAACAACAATGCGTAACAATTTGCATGGAAATCATGTTGAACATAAGCATAGAACATGGACTAGTCATTTAGGACCTATTATGTCATAAAATCATGATTTCTAGTCTATTAGGTATTTTCACAAACTCCTTACATGCAAATATTTATCATAGGTGTATTCATCAATATTACAATTATTCAACCACCAATTTCACATGTTTATACATCATATACCACCATAGTTTCATACAAACATACAAAGATCCCATCTTGGGCATCATCAAATTTCAACAACATGATCATCAACCATCAACATCATAAATATCATAATACATAATTTAGAAGATGATTTTTTTATCTTTATGGATGAAAGGAATCAATAAATCAACACACGCATAACTTAATTCTTGATTTTACGAAGATTGACGGAGAAAATTCTTGAATTTGGATCCTCAATTGAAAATCCCTCTTTTTGTTTTGGAGAGAAATTAGACAAAAGGAGTATATTTTTCTGAAAATGAGGCTTAATTCGGTGTAAAGGGGTATATATAGGGGTGGAAGATGGCCAAATACCCCTAAAGAAAGAGAGAAAGACGCATTTGTCCCTCTGTTGACTGTCTGATAGGCTGAAGTAAATTGATCATAACCTTTTACTCCGATGTTCAAATTGGTTGAAACCAATTTTATTGGAAAGAGGACTCAAATATTCTTACATTGATATATAGAAGATCTCACAGTTTATTATATTCAGGGAGTTATGATCATTTGAAGTTGACCCTAAAATGCTGAAAAAAAACTGGGCAAGCACTAGAGTTAGCAAGCGGCACGGGCTAATCGCCCGAGGCTTCTTTTTTGTGCACCCAAACATGCCCTTACGCTACTCCAAAAATTCCAAAACTAACCCAGGATATACTACAAGCTTTCCCGATCGTAACGCAGCTTGAAAATTGAAAAACGAATGTTAGAAAGGTCACCAAATAAATTCCTAAAGCTTGGAGGTCTAAAATAAATCTAAGTGTTGAATCTTGAACACTTAGAAAAAATTTTCTAAGTCTTGGAATCTTTTATGGAGCTTTACAAGCAGAATTTGACATGCGATTTTTTGGGGTATTACAATATCTCCCCCTTGAGAATGTTCATCCTTGAATGATACTGACTGAGAGGGGGAAAATGATAAATTGGAGTACGTACAAGATATTAACCACTGAGACATGAGTTCATGACTGATATGACTGAAAATTGAGCATATTATACTGGTTTATGAATGAAGGACTGCGTTTTCTGATGAACTGAGTTTCTCAAAATGAGAATGTATATCTGATGCATAACTAACAAGCTGAATCCATGCATATTTGATGCATGCTTATATGTCCGACATGATACGTGAATGCATGAATGAAAGCACTGATAAGCTGATCACGCATCTCTGATATGTGAATATATGACTGAACTGGCTCGTGAACATACGACTGAACATGCAATAGTAAAAGATACCAAGTTTGAACTAAAAATTAGGCATGGAACTAAATACCAAGTTTGGTACTAAAATATGAACATGAGAACGAGTAAGTTCAAGAAAGACTGTTACCTTGAACTAAAAATAACGATAAGTCTAAGGTCAATTACTTAATATGCAAGAGTGGGAACATGAGGACGTAACTAAGCCTGGAACATAATACATGAACTGAACTAAGTCTGTAATGCATGACATAGATGGAGTATCATATCATGGATAAAACTGAGCCATTGAGTACATGGCTAACTACTAAGTTTTAGAGTTAGAAGGTCGGCCCATAAGTAACTCTTCCTCCAAGATAGATTCATCAAAGAAAATGACATATTTAAATCATGAAAGCTCGGGGGCTATAGTGTATCTCCCCCTTGGGATACTATGTCCCTTGAAGAATGTTGACTTGACTGAGATATTAAGGAACACTGAGGCGATGCACAAGGCACTTACGAATTGAGTCATGACTGAATATCTGAGATCTAAAAATGAGATATGATGCATGAACTGAGCTGAACACGAGTGCATAAATACACTAAATTATCTGATTAACTAAAGGACTAATAGTTAAATACTGGGTATGGAAGAATGAATTGTACCTAATCTGAATAACTAGGCTGAGGCCATAGAGTATCATAGGTATAAGAAGGGACTAAGGGAGTAACATGAGGTAACTGAACATAGATTTCTTGAAAGCTATATTGTTTGAAAATGCAGGACCAAGCACATTACATGAGTTGGAAACATTCCATAGACTGAGGTATGGAAATACTTATAACTGAGTAGCTGATAACTATATGATATGGTCAAGCAAGTTTGAAACCAAACTGAGTTTCTAAGTTGAGCACTGATCTGAAGCTGACATCCTAACTAATGCTATAACTGGAACCCATACTGGTGTTAGGTTCAATTAACTAAATACTGATAACTAAAGTTTAGATTGATACTGAAGTATTGAATCTTGATGGCTGAGTAACTGATTACTAATAGTCATAGTTTTGTAGGACCATCTGAGTCCTTTACTGAATATTGATTATTGAGCTGACGCTGTATTTGAGAATTAGGGGATGGAACATCGACCCCATAGATTCACCGAGGAATCTAAACTGAGAGTATGCATGACACATTATGAATATATGTGATCGTTAGGAGCGTAACATGGATCACGAGGACTAAGCATTCTATAGACTGAGATATTGAAGCACTGATAGCTGAGTAACTAGTAACTGAATTATTAATAGTTACGTGAGGTATCCTAACATAAGTCAAGGATCTGAACGTACAATCATACTCTACACTTTCACAACTTCTAAGTACAACCCCTTGTTAGCCAATTTCTTGCATACTAACATGACGTTCAAGCCTATCTGCATAACTACACCCTCGTGTAAAACAAGCATGCAACAATCTTTTCTTAACATGAAATATTTACTTTCCTTCATCTAAGCAACTACTCATCACTATACTATTTCATAAGGAGAGGTTTCTGAAGGATTAAATCAGGAGGACCTGAAGTATGAATGGATACTAGTTGATCTTAAAACATGACTGAAACTTTGAGAAATAGAATATCAACATGTTTTTTACCAAGAAGGTATGAACTGAGAGTACACATGACATAATCTGAATTTATCTGATCTATAGGGGCAAAGCATGAGTCATGGAAATTGAGTATACTATAAAGCATGATATGTGTACATGAGTTATGAGCTGCATGACTTGAGTTTGGAGTTTATACATTCGTAGGACATGATTCATAACACTGAGGGAGCTGGAACTGAACCCCTTATGCTGGGAACTGAAGGCGCACATGATCCCATGGAAAGTACATAAAAGTAAGTTGTGTTCATGAAACATGATTCGTACTGGAGAGTAAACTGGGACTCCTTATGCTGGAAATGAAAATCATACATGATTTATGGCAAAAAAAAAATGAGCATGGTTCGTGAACATAGAGTTGACATGCAACTCCTAAGTGGGTTTCGTGATAGCTGAGGTGCAAAACTCTGCACTGAGATGAGATGGGTCGAGAATCATCTGCCCTTACTGTTTTCTATTCGTATTGGCACTATCACTGGAATTTAAGATCCTGACTTGGTTACTTGATATACAATTACATACTTATATTCTGTTTGACACCTGCCTGTCTAACTAAATACATCATCTGCTGCAGTTTTCTCATATACTACTAACATCACATCCACACTTTCATACCTAATTTCAAGTCAATAGACTTATATTCTTGCTTGCACTGTTCAAGCCTACTGATTGGTATAACTATCCCCATGAATATATGATCTGATAAATCTGAATAATACTATCCCAACTCTACTACTACTAAGCTTCTGAGTTCAAGCTTCTAACTCTAGGTCTATGCTATCATAGAATTCTGAGAAGGGAACTGATGGCATACTAGATTTGGGTGCAATAAGGAGTTCTCATAATCATGAAGAAAATCTGCATAACTTTGGAACAGAACTGGATTGATAGAGCATTGCCGAGTCTATAGCCAATCCCATAACTGACGGTAGGAACTGTCTGAGAAAGCCCTATCTTTAGGACCTTGAGTTCACTATTTCTATTACCTTAAAAGTAAGATGGAGTTGACATGCATAGAGCATGATGAGAATCTACATGAGTTTTCTAAGAAAACCTTTCTATAGCATGATCTGAGACATGAAAGAAAGGAAACTGTTTCTTAAACACCTCATAGCCTCCTACACACAAGTATGGTGCATAACAAACGCATGTACAAGACTATACTAGATGCGGCTTTTAGACTTCCTAGGACACTACTGAACCTTAGGCTCTGATACCAAGTTTGTAATGCCCTGATTTGCTGAACCAGAATGCTATACGGTGCCCATGACCCCGAAGGACCACAAGCTAACCCATGGTTGATATCTGTACCTGTACACTACATAATATAGAACATAAATGCCGAATTCATAATACTGTAAGGCCATAAGGTTCAAAACAGAATAATCATAACATGAGAGTGGGGAATAGAATATCCAAAATAACTGTAATACTATCTGAAGTCTGAACATACTAGTCTGAAAATCCTCTAACATGACTGTCTGAATAGGGAGTTGATTAGAAATATACCCAACTAACTCCGACTAGCAAAACTGAACTGAAATAAACCATAACATAAGTAATGATCATGCCCTCGAGAGACGAGGACTCACTGCTGGAACTCTAACAGCTAAGATGCTACTACTACTGCTGGTATAGAAATCATGTATCTAAACCTATGGTGTAACATAAAAGAAAGAACCATAGCGTGAATATGTCAGTACAACTGAGAGTACTGAGTATACGAGTGAGGTAGGCTAAATGCAAAGGGTTTATATACATAAACAATGCTAACTGATCTGAACGTGAGAAAACATACATACATAAGTAACTGTTATTGAACTCGTGACGATACTGACTACTAAGTATGAATACTGACATCATGAGTTTTCCAATTCCGAGATACTAAATGACTACATTTACCGATATTGATATGTGAATCACTAATAAGTGAGGAACTGATACTATATTACTGAATAGTAGGAGACTGATACTTTATTACTGATAAAGGAATGATTTTTTCTGGCAGTCCTAATTATGAAGGACTGGTCTAATTACTGTATCTGACAGTCCTGAAACTGAGTACTGATAGCATGAGTTTACTAAAATCTAATATGACTGGTAAATGATTTCTGATAGCTGCTATAGCTTATAACATGAGTGACTATATCTGATAGCCCTGATACTGGATATTGATAATATGGGTGACTGTAGCTGACAGCCCTAAATCTGATGGAACTATCTGAGTTCTTTTACTGAGGCTAAATGACTAAAATTGTGGGAGGTAGTAGTTTAATCCGAATTCTCCATGTATGCTAATGTAGCTGAACTGGGGTCCAATTCTTGCTCTGATTGGAAGGGTGTCAATATTGTGTCACGAGTAAAGATAAGCTGTGAGTGACCTCAAATCTGGCAGTGTCACCAAAAGAGAAGGTTGAATGTCCGCCTCATCAAACCTCAATCTGGCAGTGTTGATGTCTCAACCTATGTTGGCTACATAGTTCTGGAATGCAAGGATGACTGCTACGAATCACACCCTCATATGACAGTGTGTATTCCCATCCTTGAGTTCACTCGGTGCTAACTTCTACTCCCATCTAAATAGACACTTAGCATGACTAACTAAACTGATAAACTTAACTGATTAACTAGACTGATAGTATTTCTTAGCTGAGCTAAGCTAAATTTAATAAGTTTCGTAGACTGACGAAATAACACTGAGATCTGAGGACTGACTGAGAGAACTGAAGTTACTAAGTACTGAGTAGAACTGGACTGGTATTAAGTTTATTGAATTCCCATTGACTGATAGAATTACTACTGATTTTAGGTAACGAACTGAGTTCATGATATTACTCAAATTTCTTGAGTCACATGACTGACTGAATTCTACTGATCATGGTTTGACTGTGGATATAGTGACAACATGACATGGCTCTAGGCACACAGCTATATGTTTTGGGTACAAGTACCCCAAGACTCGATGGAAGTAAACTAACATACATGACTCACTTGATCATAAGAATAGAGTCCACAATTCACAATATCATAAGTATGGGATTTCATACTACACATGACTATCATATTCTTGGTCATGAAAAGGGAATGCATATAACATGTAAATACTTGAATAAATTCAATTTCATGAGCATTCCATATTACAACAATAATTCATAATAATTTGCATGAAAATCATGTTGAACATAAGCATAGAACATGAACTAGTCATTTAGGACCTATTATGTCATAAAAGTATGATTTTTAGTCTCTTAGGTATTTTCACAAACACCTTACATGCAAATCTTTAGCATAGGTGGATTCATCAAGATTACAAGTACTCAACCACTAATTTCACATGTTTATACATTATATACCTCCATAGTTTCATACAAACATACTAAGATCCTATCTTGGGCATCATCAAATTTCAACAACATGATCATCAACCATCAACATCATAATATCATAATACATAATTTAGAAGGTGTTTTTTTAGCTTTATGGAAGAAAGAAATCCATAAATCAATGCACGCATACCTTAATTCTTAATTTTATGAAGATTGACAGAGAAAATTCTTGAATTTGGATCCTCAATTGAAAACCCCTCTTATTGTTCTTGAGAGAAATTAGAGAAAAGGAGTATATTTTTTTGAAAATAAGGCTTAATTCGGTGTTAACGGGTATATATAGGGGTGGAAGATGACCAAAATGCCCCTAAAAAAAGAGAGAGAGATGTAGTTATCCCACTGTTGACTGTCTGATAGGCTAAAGTATATTGATCATGACATTTTACTCCGATGTGCAAATTGGATGAAACTAATTGAATTGGAAAAAGGACTCAAAGAGCTTTCCATTGAAATTTAGCAGCTCTCACAGTTCATTATATACATGGAGTTATGATCATTTGAAGTTGACCCTAAAATGCTGGAAAAAACTGGGCAAGCATTGGAGTTAGCAGGCGGCGCGGGCTTATCGCCCGAGACTTCTATTTTGGGCACCCAAATGTGACCTTACGCTACTCTAAAATTTCCGAAATTCACCTGGGATATACTATGACCTTTTCTGATTGTAACGCAAATTGAAAATTAAAAAAACGGATGTCGGAAAGGTTGCCAAATAAATTTCTAAAGTTTGGAGGTCTAAAATAAGACTAAGTGTTGAATCTTGAGCACTTAGCAAAAATTTTCTAAGCGTTGGGTCTTTCATGGAGCTTTACGAGCTGAATTTGACACACGATTATGTGGGGTATTACAATTGTTGATTAGTGAAAAATAATTATGAGGTTGTATAATTAATAATTTATGATAAATAAGAATTAGTGGTGGATATTATTTAAGTGACTAATCATGACTAGTTGATAAACGAGGATTAGATGGTAAAGTATGATTTGTTAATAAATATTGGTTAGTTGATGAATATTGGCATATTGCTAAATATTGATTAATTGATGAATATTGACTAGTTGCTAAATATTGGTTAGTGGACAAAAAATGGCTAGTTGATAACCAATGATTAGTAGTTATGTGGTAAATAGTTGTTAAATAATGACTAGAGATTACATGATGACTAGTTATTAAATGTATGAGTTAATAAGAGATGGTTAGCTAGTAAGTGGAACTAGTGAAAACTGATGATAAGATTGCTTTATGTTGGTAAATGATTGATTGATGATACTTATGGAATGATGGTTGACTTTTTTATGCTATACTTGAGTGTACTTTCCAGACGTATGAAAGTTTGTGACGAGTTATTTACTTTTTTCACCAATTGGCGTATGGGAGCCAATTTTATAATTATGTTTGATTGTGTTGATGCTTATGATAAGTTACTATTCTGTGTTGCTTATTTATTATCCAAGATTATATTGACATGTGTTGATGTCTTATGTTATACTGTCATTCCGATGCAATTACTTATTATGTACAGAAGTATTAGAGGTGATTCAGGTTTATTTTTGTACCTTGACTTAGTTATGTTATCTTGTATTTTATCATATTTATATCATGACTTAGGTCAGTCAACTGATGATGCCTACTGAGTACCCGTTGTTTTGATACGCATACACACTTCTGTATATTTTGGTGCAGATTGGAGTACTAGCTGTCACCATTGATTGTTGGTTATGTTGTGTTGAGTTTTCTGGAGATAGAGTGAGCTCTTAGAGTTCGAGTTACCCATTCTCTCTATTTTTATATTCAGTCTTTTGTTATCAAGACAAATGTTGTTGACTATTCTAAGTCTTTAAGTTGTAATACTATTAGATGCTCTTGTACTAGCTCTACCAGGTTGTGGGATGGTATTTTGTATTGATTAATTTATCAATCTAGAAATATTTAATTATTTATAAGTGTGTTGTTCATTCTCACTTATTTTGGGCGATTCCTACCAAATTAACTCATTGCGTCCGATCCGAGTTATGATTTGTCTTACCTTCGGGTGGAATTTAGTAGGTACCATCATGACTCGTAAATCGGGTTGTGACACATTAGCCGTCCAATTAAGGGACTAGCATGCTTATGTCGGCAAAACATAGGTTTCAGGTGATGGTGACAAGAATATAAGCCTTCTCGGTGCACTACATATTTCTTTTTAAGCCCAATTAAAAACATTGACTATATATTTAACCATAGTGTCATTCATAAGTCATTTACATTTTGGTATCGTCATATAAAGACTTGCGAGTCCTTAATATAATTTCATCACTATCATAAAATATTTATTGACTCTTAATCTAGTCTTTAAAGTCATACCATAACCATAATTGAATTTTCACATAACCATACCTTATTATTATCATCATTTCAAAGATTTGAACACATTTAACATATCCATAAAGGTTAAGACTCCACATTTAAATAGCCACACTTTAAAAAAAAATGAATATAGATATTTCTTTCTTCTTACCAAAATCAAGATTTAAGTAACAAAATAAAATACAAGAGGAATAAGACTAATTGAATTCATTACACCTCAATATGCTTCCACATTCATCGATTTCATATTTCAAACCATAAGCCCAATTCTCAAGTTCCATTAAAAATTCAAACTTTTGTTCGTCAAAAAAGGGGTTTGCAACTTGAAATACTTCCTCCTCTAAAAAATAAATCAACAACACATATTTAAAATCCACACAAAATTTCTTTAATAATTAGGAAAAATACCCAAAATATATTAGGTTGATAGAGGGTTGTTCAACATACCTTTTGACGAAAGGAATTTTAAGAAAGCTTAAAAGTAGAGTCTTGAATCTTAAACCATAGTTGATTTTTCTCCTAAGTGTTTTGTGGAAGAGTAGAATGCATTTTGGCTAATGAAATATGTATTCAATGATTTGGGGTCATTTAGTATAGGTGAGGGACGATTTTTAACCAAGGAAAAGACCAAAAAGCCCTTAAAATACGAAACAAAAACAAAGTCCCATCATACAAGGGGAGCTGTACGGTGCCCCCATACTGCCATGATCTCTAGTGCGGCATGCAACTCAGTGTAGATGGGAGACATAAGACCCTTCTGACTGGTTGTGCATTGCAGATCCGAAGTCCCAAACCTTTTTGACGCGACACACGAGCTTAAAATTACGTGTAAAACTTTCTTATCGTCATCTAACTCACTCCAATTGATTTCTTCTCATGCTAAAGATCATATAGAGTCATTTTTATGTTCTAATAAGGAATTCAAATTTACCGGAAGTTACATTGTGCAACTTAGTTCTTGCTTTCTCAATCCTTTTTTAAATCCCTTTAAACTCTTTGTTGCTAAGCTTATTCAAGACAGTCTTGAACTTCATTAGTTTCTCCTAGAACACTAGTAACCTATTTTCAGACAAGGGTGAATCCTAAACCTCCTTCATAGTAGTTAGGAATTGGTCATGGTCTATCTATTAAAGAATCTGGATGGTTGGAATCTGGATGGTTGGTATGGATAGAACCATAAAAACATTATCAGAGACATTCAAAAGGTCATACTCAATCTTTGCTTTCCCCAATTGCATCATCCAGTTATAGTCGCCCAAATCTCTATCCAATCTCCTACAAATTCTCTAGTCACCATATTACTTGTTACTCCAAGCATAGTACTCTCTTTTCCATTCAAGCTCACTCAATAAGAGGTTATGACTGCAGTTTGAGAAGTCTTGTATTTCATTAAAGGGTCACTATATTTTCTCTGAGTGTATCTATGGAATAGCAAACAACCTAGCTTAAAGTCCCCACATGGTAACTAAGGATTTGGAATACTAGTGGCTATCAACTAAATAATTGACCATGATGCTTTTCTTTGCTCCACTATGTTAAAACCATAAATTGTTTTGACCATATAGTCTAAAGTACCATCCTAATCTATCATATTACAGTGGATAAGTTGAGGGCTAACTTTAATCAGACTAATTTTATACCAATTAGAATCCCATGTTAGCCATATCCTTCCATTATCAGCATGATCATAATTATTGATATATCCCAGGTAGTGGAAATATTCTCTAAAATCTTGTTAATCATATAATTATACACTCTAGTTTCAATAATTATATCTAGACTAATCTTCATATTACTTAGATAATATCTAAGCTCCTTTTTTATACCTTTTATTTACACCTTTTAATATTCTAGAAAGCCAGTTCATCACTAGGATTGTCCTTTGAGGAAAATACAAACTCACACATGGCTTCTTTTTGCTATTTCCAGTTCCGTTCTAAGTGGAAGAGAGAGTGCATGAAAGTTTGCAAATAAAAATTCAGGAATAGAATGAGTATTCTTACTATGGTTAGATTCTTTCATAGTAACTCTGGTTGCTTCTGTTTATGTGGAATGGGTATTCTTACTTTGATCAACGTCTTCCATAATAACCTCTGGTTGCTTATGTTAATCCACCAGTTTACCATCTATTGGAGGATTTATATTCTTAGGTCGAACTATAGGCTCCAAAGGTAGTTCCTATTGTACATTTTGGTCTTGATAATCCCTAAGGATAAGACCCTTAAATTTCCATTATTGTGTGGGTTCGTATAAATAAGAATTTCCCTAAAAACTCATTTTACCAATAAATCTCACAACTTGAATGATTTCTCCTCCTTCGGGATCTAGAGTAGCTAACTTAGTAGGAGAGGGCTCAGTAACATTGACCTCTATCAACATCCTTGTTTATGAGCTTTTAGTTTGACTTGTTCTACACCAATAATGGTCTTCCAATAGCATTAGCAATCCTACTCAAGGATTTGCTATCCTAACAGCTGATTGGAAGTTAAGAAAACCTAACCCAAAGAGGGATTTTAGTAGGAAACACTTGTAAGAAATCAAATATAGGTGACAACTATTGCAGATTAATTGATCATTATTAAATGTGTAGGTTCCAAATATAGAATTTCATTTTTATCAGCAATTTATTGATATTTAATAGTGAAATAACCTTCAACATAGAGGAAATCTTAGGAATAACCACTAAGTTTTAGTTTCTAGAGACATATATCTTCATAGTATATTATCCTGGCTTAACCCTGTTTATGTAAGCAACCAAGGCATAATTCCACTTCTAAACCTCCCTATTAACATCCTTTTTTTCAGTTGGACCTTTATTTTTCCTTTGGCCATAGTTGGTGATATGTATTGTAAGACCAACCCTATATCAGCAGTTAAATAACGTAGCTAGGAGTTTAAAGCTTTCTCCTTCATATAAACATCCTCCATCATCAGATCTGGAATGGATGTGTTTTGTTTGTTGGTCTAGGCAGGAAAAATTGTTGCTCCATTACTTCTTGTAGTAGCTATAGTAGACTTGAAATTCTCTATTGGTAAGGTTTCATTCAAGCAATTAGAAGCTATGTCCAACTGGGTAGGGATCAAATTCAGTTTCTTTGACATAATCAGTTGTTGTATTATAGATCTGGCCTCCATGAACCCTTCATCTATTTCCTTTAAAGAAAAAAATTGTTGATTAGTTAGAGGTGATTCTAACTGAAGCCTGATGTTTCCTCAAATATACCTGGTAATGAAGTATAACACGGTCTTTGATCAAATATAAAATTCAATCAAGATTGGGGTCAATCCTACATGGAATATGGATAGGTACAAGTTCAATGCAATTATTTAAACTAATTGTTGATTATTTCCAGAAGGAGGGGTTTTAAAGTAACAAATAATCCATTTGCAAAGTTTAGAAACAAATAGCAAATATTACTTTATATTATAACAATTAGTGAGAATGGACTAAGATTTTGTTTCCCATAATTTCATAACTCGATAAGCCTTAATCTATCCTGATGCTTAACATGCTAAATTGGTAAGTTAGAGTAACCTAAATAGTTGGTCCCCAGTCTAAGTGAATATCACTATGCAAGTTGATATGTCTACAAGTGTTTTCTCTACTAACCCATACCTTGGATCTCAAATTGGCTATTTCTCCTACAAGACTCAAGCTATTAGATGAGAGTTGATAGCGTCAAATCTCTATGGTTAATTTCTTTCCTATTATCTACCTTTTTGGTCTAGCAAGTAAGGAATTAAGGTGAGTTTTAACGTTTGCAACTATTAAAAAGCAATTAATACAAAGAAAAAGAATAATATATTCATAAACGCCATTTGAGAATCACTAAGTACTATAACCTATTTTGTTAATTTATCATGATTCCCACAATCCTCGTTATGGTATTTATCTACTCATGCTCATAAGACCATAATAAGATTTTTTAGAAGATTTCATAATCATAAACTTATGATTCAAGAATAAGAAATTTGGAATATTAAATAATCAATCAAAATTCTATTATCAAGAATCAAAGAATGAATAATCTCTAAAAACCCAAGAAAAAAGCAATGTTATATGTTTCTAAGGTTTAAAAGTGCATAAACCATAAAAATATTAGAAAATATATTTATAAACATTATAAAACTTATCCTAAAATAACTAGGAAAATAGTGTCAACACATCCTTATGATATATTGTTTAACTCCATGGCCCATAGATGGAGTTAGGCTTCGTATTTAACACACAATCTCTAGTTTCCATAACCTATTCTTCATGCCTTATAGACAATATTCATGGCCCATACTGTTCCTGAAACATCCTGGGTTTTGATCCTTAGAAAATTTCCTAAAATTTC
This sequence comes from Capsicum annuum, assembly GCF_002878395.1. Taxonomy (NCBI): domain Eukaryota; kingdom Viridiplantae; phylum Streptophyta; class Magnoliopsida; order Solanales; family Solanaceae; genus Capsicum; species Capsicum annuum. The sequence goes on from NC_061115.1 coordinate 48,030,776, forward strand.
GTTCTCCGAACCCAATACGACTCATGAGTACGATCCGTATGCTAGGGTACGAGTGATATGGTCCAGTCATATGCTGACTAGTGTTAATTGGTGGGATGGTTTTGGTCATTGTAATGGGTAAGACTTAGGGTATGAGTCGTAGGGATTGGAACGCGTCGTATCAAGGACTCGTATAGTGGGTAGTGTTTGATCCTCCTGGTATTTTATTTTGCCACAGATACGAATTATGGTTACAGATCATATATTGTGGTTACGACTTGATTAGATGAGTCGTATACTAGATAGTGTTTGATCTAAAGGTTTAGGCTTAGATACGAGTGGTGGTTACCAATTATATATAAGGGTACAACTCGTATGGGGTAGTCGTATCCCTGCAATGGGTTTCTAAGGAATTTAAGTAGGGTATTCTGGACATTTTTCTACTTACCCTAATTAGGACGCACAACTTCTAATAAACTTAGGAGGCTATTTACCCTAGTATTCTACTCATTAACACTTAGTAACTATTCCAAAACACTCTATAATTCTCTCAAAAACTTTTAGGGAAAGAAGGCTAAGGTTTCATCTTGTGGATTGCTTTGAGGCTTGTCTTAGTAATTTTCTTCAATCAATTCTTTGGTGTAAGGCATGATTCTCTTCCCTCATTGTAATTTCAACTGAAGGCATAGTATATATGATTTATTTCATGGTCTTACTATTTCATGATTATCATTTTCAACTATTATTTGGGGATTTTGATAATGAATGTCCGGTTATGGTTTCCTAAGGCTTTACTTATGCTTTTATATGCATCAATGGTGGATTTGGACAACTGGATTAGATGGTAATGGTTTAATGGTCTTTGGAATTGGTTTTGGTTATATTATGCCTCCAAGATGTTTGATAAAATATTTATAAAGATATGTTCATTGCATTAACTTCTTTTAATGGGACTCCTGCATGTTTTAAACATGATAAAGGATTTATACATGGTTTAAATGATTTGAAAAGGCTAAAGGCTAAATGGTTATGCTTGTGGAGAACATGGAAGTCTCACAAGTAGATTTAATATGGTAATTGAAAAGGCACCTAAGGTCCCCTTAACCTAAATGATTTGGCTATGGATATTACTTGCAAGTAAGGGGTGGTATGATGATACCACTACTATTGGCCTTGGTTAGTAAATGGATAATGGTTTGATTATGAGGAAACCGGTTTTAATTGGGCATTAATGGCGGGGTGTGTAGCAAAGTTGTAGAAAGTGACAATCCTGAGGGGCAGAAATTAAAAACTCATATTTGCTGATATGAGGGGTCTTGATGACCGTGTGCGTGTGTCACATTTTATATTAGGGGATGTACTAGGCATCCCATGTGATATTTCCTAATCATGCGGCTACACGCACTAGGGCCCTTTCAGTAGGAGGAGCTGAACCCATATCACCCGTAGGTGGTTAAAATCGGCCAAGCTACACAGCCCAAATATAAAGGTTTTAAAGTTATGCTAAACCTGGTTCCCTTTCCCAGCACTTATATGTATGGTTTATATGTATGGTTCTATGCATTATGGATGGTTTTACTTAGTTTTATAACTGGCATTACTTTATCCTTATCCCGAGATTCATGCTAAGGTTCACTTGTTAACCCCGTCTACTGGCAGAAGTATACCAACACTCTGCAGAAACCGGTTATTCTACTCCTCTTGTTTAGTATGCGAATTTGGTATCAGTATTTGGACTAAAGTACTGAGATTTCATTCTTTCGGGAGGCATCATTTCATGTTATAGATTTCTTTAGACACTATTCTTTTACTTTGGATATTGGTTTTGGCCATGGTTGGGGGCATGTCCCAACCAAATTTATTTACTCTTTTGGATAAAGGTTTTGTGGTACTTCTGGGGGTTGGTATGGGCGGGATCGGTATTGGTGTTTTCCTTGACATCGGTATTGGTGTTAGGCTTACACCCTTGGACGATATTGTTGGTTGTTCTGTCCTATTATATTTTAGGATTAATCATATTATGTTTTGATAATCTCTGTGGTTTATGGCCTATAGTTTGGTTTGGTATGGTTGGGTGGTTGGTGCGGTATGGTTGGACTCGATTGGGTCGGTCACGGTTGTGACCCTATCCTAGAGTCTTAATGAGATCAATAACACTATTTAGTTATATGTTTGAAATTCAGCCCACCTAAGGTTGGATATATGTGGTTGGTTTGGGTAACTGGGGGCGGTCCCCGATCCTGGACAGACTTGGGATGTCTATTACGACAAGGCTCAGGATCGGGTCGGGTCATCTCTTTATGGTATCGATTCTGGAATTACTCTTTTCATGTCTTTCTTCTCATGGCTCCTAATATGGATCCCTTGGGTTTGTGATTTTATTTCCATGTCCTGTAGAAAGGCTTCGTGCTACTTGAGCCTAATTTTTAATGTCATGGACTTCTTCTTTACGATAGACACCATAACTCATAGTGACGGAGTACTGCTCATGGAAATCTACTTTGGGTCACTTTAGCCCATTCTTTACTTCTTTTATTTTAAGATCAGTGTTTTTTTAACAAACACTCAAAGACACATAAAATCTACCAAAAAGTTCATTAAAATGTACAATGATCCCATATTTTCAACATTCAAAATACAGTAAAATCCCGCCACATCAAAGCCCTTTAGCATTTTTATTGTTCGATCGAGATCCTATACTACTCTCCATTGTGTTTAGGATCTCCTACTTAGGTCGGACACCTCCTCACCTGCCTTCCTTTTCCATGGTAGCCATGTTGGCATATGTTAAGCTAGCATGTGCCTAGAGCACGAGAAGAGAGCTAACCACTTTAGTTTGAAATAAAGGGTATGGAACTTACTACATATCTGAATGATTAAGATGTTCTCTTTAGATTTAAACACTGAATGGTTAACACTATTTATTTTTAACATTTGTAAGTATATAATTTATTTGTTTGTAAACATAATCAATAAATATATAATTCAAATAAAAAAGGTAATTAAATACTAAAGTAATATATAAATATAATGAGCTAAATTTACTATTTGATGATAAAATAAAATATTTATGTTCACTAATGATGGTGGAGATCATGGTTTGTAATGACACCGTAGTAACAGTTGATGTTAGTGGCTAGTAATGGTGATGGTGATAGTTGTGATAATGGTAATAGATATAATTATAATGATTGGGATAGTAGATCTGATAACAACTAATAGTAATAGTTAGCAACAGTGATGGTTGTGATGGCAGAGGTACTTGATCATAGATATTAGTGGTTGACAAAGATAATGGTAGTTGATACCGATGATGATGATGACAGTGAATATAATTATGATGATAGATATAGTAGGTGTAGTAGTAACTGACAGTAATGATTGATAGTGATGATTGTAATGATAGAGATGATTGGTGGTTGAAGATAGTATTATTGGTGGTGGTTATGACTACAAGGTTAGTTGGTGATGATGGTTGTTGACCGTCAATAAAATGGGTTGAAAATTATTCACATAAAACTATGAAAAATATACCATGTTATTGAAAAGAAAAATCAATTTAATACTATTAGTATATTTGCAGTCTAATGTCTTTTTTTTAAAAAAAATATTACTATCACATCAGAGGTTATATTGGGATCATTATATTCCTGGCATGATTGAATTCATGCTCAACTGTAATATTAGAGAAAATCATGTACACACTTTGGTCAGCAACAATACCTTTTCTTCTTTCGAAAAAACATAAATAGCCATTTTAAAATAATTATTACTTATATATAGCGGTATTAGTTGGTTATTAGATATAGAGTATAAAATATTTTTTTAAAGCACACTTTAATATATATAAAATGAATTATATATCAAATTCTCATGTTTTTCATATTTACTGTCTATTTTTATGAATGCCTCCATTTTATTCATTTTTTATGTCTCCATTTTTTTGAATTTTATAAAATATATTACATTTTCATGTTTTTCATTTTAGTGCCTATTTTAAGGATGCTTCCATAATATATACGATATATTTATACCATAAAAATATGTGATATGCTTATATCATATAAGGGAAAAGTCATTGTTTTTACCTTAAACTATACACGAAAAGTCTAGGCCACACCTAAACTATCATAGTGGCATATTAATACCTCCCCCTAAGACAAAGCCAGATTTTATGTGGAATGTGAAATACAAGCTCTTAGTACGTGTATAATATTATTTTTCATTTCTTTTTTAAACTTTTTCCCCTTAATATTGTCTTTTTAAAAAAAATTAAACACTTCTCTTTCTTCCTCATCTCTTCCACTTCCATTATACCATATCTTCCTCTCTCTCCTCTTCTTCTTTTTTCATTTTTGATAAATTAAAGAAAAAAGTTGAACATGAACATGCTCAAATTATGAATTAGGGACAGATTTGTTCTTGTTCAAAACTCCTTCACCAATAAAAATCAAAATGGCCAATTTAATGTCTTTACTATATCTGTAAATTGAGGGGAAAAAATTAAACTGAATTTTGAGTTCTTCAATTGAAATCTCTGCTATTAATATCAATGGTAGCAGCAGAATCGCCAACAATGGTATACTCAAAGCTACCCTCCTCTTCATTCTCCTGGTGCAAGACATCAATAAAGGTTGTAAGCAATGGTAACACCATTGTTATCGATGAAGCAAATGAAATTTTTTTGATGTATAAAATTCGTCACAAATCTTGATAATTGAAGATTAAAATCAAGCATTTTATTGATATTTTTATTTTGTATCAAAGGTTAAGTATGTTATTGATTAGTTGAGATTAAAATGAAATTATGGTGGCGGCGGGTGGTACTCTGGCAAAAATAGAGCAGACAAAGAAAAAATAATCGACTTCTTTGATAGATTTTCAATAAGTTAAAGAAAAAAATCATAAATTTTAAATATAGATATCAGATGATTTTTCGTAAGCTATTGTTTTCCTTTTTGATTTTTTTCGATGGTCTTCTCCGATTGAGTTTTTCGGTGAATTGGAATGAAAAAATCATTAATTTCATAAAAAGAATGCATCAAATTTTCAATAAAAGTCATCATATTTTTTACTTTTTAAAATTTCTTTCTAAAAATTCCTCTTTAACAATTTCAATGAAAAGGATTAGAGATGCTTGCTTCTGTAGTGGTTCCTCTGCTGAGCAAGAATTCAAAAGGAAAATTCAGAAGTATTTTAAAAGATGGGACACACAAATAAAGAAAATTAAGAAGAAAAATTTATCAAAATTAATTATTTTTTAATTGAAAACGCACATAATTAAAGAAGAACTTAATTAATAAGGAGTAGTTAATTATAGAATGACTAATACAATAGTGACACGTGTGCAATTCTTTGATTTTTTAATTTTTTTCCTTTCTCTCACGCACCTTATGGAAGGTGTGTACACTTTCTCTGCCATGTCACCTTCTAAGGGGGAAATAGTTTTACTTTTATATATAATATAAGTGTGTAATAGGTCACTATAATAGTTTAGGTGTGACCTAAACTTTTCGTATATAGTTCGAGGTGAAAACGATAACTTTTTTCTATCATATAAATAATAGTTATATCATGAAAATACATGATATATTTATATCATAAATGCATGGTATATTTATACCATGCAAGTTGTATTTATATCATAAATACATTATATATTTATACCATAAAAATACAAGATATATTTTAGATATAAAAAATTTATACCATGTAATACTAGAAATATATATTTATATCTAATAAATATTTTTTTAACAAGAAAAATACTTTCTACATAATGATATATACCATGAACATTTATTTCATAAATTATACCAAAAACATAATAACCTCGAGAAAGGTATAATTTGAAATTTATTTTCAATAGAATAGAAAAAATCTGTATAATCATTATTTGAAATATTAACCCCCTAAAATATAGATGTCATCTCATAAAATAGAATATTATCTAAAAACGAAATAAATGTGAGTGTTAAGTAAAGAAAAAATATTTACTCTCATTTGAATATAATATAAGAAAAAATATTTATTTTGAATATAATTGATAGAGATCGTTGGTATTAGCCCTATTTTATTTGAATTCGATAGAGAATCCCTTAATTAGAGGTAAACTGGTAGTTGATTATACAATTTAAATAGGAATTAGAATTATCTATTTAGTTTCTAAGAAACTCCTATTTAGGTAAAAAAAAATAATTCATATTTGTTATATTTAAAACGGAAAAGGGTCTAAAATGTCCTTCAACTATGTAAAATAGTGCAAAAATGTCCTTCGTCTATCTATTGATCCTAAAATATCCATCCCGTCTATCTATTAGGCCTAAAATGCCCTTCTCATCTACCTATTGGGGTTATTTTGCCCTTTTATTTAACATATCCCAATTTATTAATGACATGCATTTTTTACTGACCAACTAATAGTTAATTAAAATAATTAACCTCCTCTAATATTCCAACCCGTCCAAACCTAATAACTCAATCCGCTAATAACTCGCTCCACCCAAATCGAATAGCCTTTAAATAAAGGGCAAAATTCAGAAATAGCATACTTATTCCCTTAATTATAAGTTTCATAGCAACAGTTTTATAATTACATCATATAGCAAGTTGTATTTTGTATTTTTGTAAACTGTTGCTACAAAAATACAAATACATATGATTTTTACTGTCCTTATGATCGATATGTATTTTGTATTTTTGCAAACTATTGCTACAAAAATACAAATACATATGCTACAAAATGTAATTTGATAAAAATGTTGTTATTTTTTGTAATTTAATACTTAAATATGCTACTTTATGTATTTTTTCCTTAAATAAACCCAAGTCAGCAATCTCTTTTCTCCATTTTTCTCTCTTCTTCTGCGCCTTTCTCAATGAAAGCGTAGACCGGCCCCAAGTCAAAATTCAGGTTGGTTAATTATATTTAAATTTTTGAGTCAAGTATTTGTTTTTCTTCTTGGTCTAAGTCATATGGAAAATGTGGGAGATCATATTGCTCTTCTAAAGGATTACAATTCCTAGAAGGAGACGAGCTTTAACATCCAAATCTGAAGCATGAAGAGATCAAGAACGTAGCTAATTCCAACAATAAAATCTTTTTCAACAAAGAGCAAGACCATAACTAATTAATTTCAAATGACACATTAACTAGTACAACATTGTTTGAACTCCAACAATCAAGATTATCACTAAAAGTACAGGGTTTAGGAATACTAACCAATCAAAGAATAGAAAATAAGTAGTCACTAGCATATGAGATGATATTGATTATTAGCATGGATATTAAGTACATAAACATCTTTCTTTCAAGTTTCTAATACTAGTAATTTAGCAATTCTCATTTTTTCACTTGATATTTTTATTAATCACTGCTTCCCCTATTCTTTTGAAATAGTATTTATAAGTTCTAAGTTGAGTCTGACATTTTAAAAGATAAAGTGTGATTCCAAAAACAGAGAACAATTAGGTACAATTTCAACAGAAAGTCACTTCATTACAAGTCTGTACTTTTCAATTTGAATGAGTATTATATTCAAGAAACTGAAGCTCAACACACGACAGATTAATTATTTTAATTAATTAGTAGTTGGGCAATAAAAAAAAGATACATCATTAATGAATTGAGATTTGTTAAATAAAGGGGTAAAACAACCCCAATAGGTAGACGGGAAGAACATTTTAAGCTTAATAGGTAGACGAGAAGGTATTTTAGGCTCAATAGATAGACGAAAGAAATTTTTGCACTATTTCACATTGTTGAAGGGCATTTTAGGCCTTTTTTCCTATTTAGAAAGTGCTATTATTTATGTAGTTAAGTCTATCACGCAATTTTCCCTTTCTTCTTTATATATTATCTGTTTGGATTATATTATGGCCCAATATGCTTGGACTCGGCTTATGTCCAATAATTAAGAAGGAAAAGATTTCATAAGTAGCAAACTTAAGCTTATAATTAGAAGTTTCATAGCAACTATTTCATAATTATGAATAATAGCAAGTTGTATTTTGTATTTTAGGTAAGATTTGCTATATAAATACACATATAAACGAGATTTACTTTTATTCTTTTATTCAAGTCAATTGAGTTAAAGAAGGAATAATTACCCAGCTATTTAAAGCAGTAAATTCTTTTTTCATAAATTATTCTTCTTATTTAAAGCAGTAGATTCCTTTTCCATAAATTACTCTTACTTAAACTAGTAGATTCTTTTTCCAATTCAAACTCAAAGATTATTATTGAATTTCAATATTTCAAAATAAGACATTATTACTGTTTTTTTTTTCTCTTGTACTCTCTTATATCTCTAACTTTTGTTGTTAGTTTTTCATTTTTTTCCATTTTTTTCTTTCCACTTTATTTTTTTTCTCTTCTATTTCTCTTTTTTTTTCGTTTTTGTTTTTTCCTTTCTCATACTTTTCTTTAATTAGTAGATTACTTTTTCAAATCAAACTAAAGTCTAAAGATTATTATCTTCACGATCTTCAAAATTTTGAAATAAAGCATTATTACTGTTTTTCTCTCTCTTTCACTCTTTTATATCACTAACTTTTTTTGTTAGTTTTTTTTTCATCTGATTTTTTTATCTTTTTATTTTTTTATTATATTTTTTTCTTTTTCATTTATTTTCATTTTATTTTTTTCTTCTATTTCTCTTTTCTTTTTTCTTTTTCTTTTTTCCTTTATTTTTTTAATTTGTTTTTTTTTCTTTCTCATATTTTTATTTTTCTTTTTCTATTTTCGTTTTCTTCTCTTTTTTTTTTCTACTTTTTGTTTCTTTTGTTTTTCTTTTATTTTTACACTTCTATTTCTCCTTCTGTTTTTCTCTTTTCACTTTTTTTTTCATTTTTTTCTTTTTCTATTTTATTTTTTTACTCTTACATCTCTAACTTTTATTTTTAAAAAATAAATATGTATATCACATACACATATTCAAAAAAGGTGATCTTTCAGAAATAACAGTACTTTGCTAAAAAAAATTCTTCCATAGTCATATTTTACATAATTATCATTTATACCCGATGTATTTTATTTTCAGCCACTGTATTCACTTTTACTCAGTGATCTATATTCATAAAAACATAAATACACTACATATTTAGTCTCGCCAAAAATACTACCATTATTTTTTTTATATATTTTTTTCTTTTTTGTGTGTTTCCCATTTTTTTCTTCTTTATTCTATTTTTTCATATTTTTATTTATTTTTCTTTTTCTCTCTCTTTCATCTTTAACTTCTATTTCTCGTTCTTCTTTTCTTTTCGTCATTGATTTTTTTTTTGTTTTCTTTTTTGTACTTATTTTTTTTTATCATTTTTTGATTCTATTTTATATTTTTTGTATTTTCAAAAAATATAATTAGTTGAGCACAAGTCACAGATGATAACGTAAATACCACAACTATTTATCGTATTTGTAATCACACCGTCATTTATACTTTTGTATTCATTGATACAACCGTATTTGTATTTGTATTTTAAAGTTTGTGCTTGTATTTATATTTTAGAGTTCGCATTTGTATTTGTATTTTATAGTTCGCACTTGTATTTGTATTTGTTAGTTTGCACCATCATTTATATTTTATATAATTCACACATATATTTTAAAGAATTATTTCATATTTGTCTTTTATAACTGACTGCATATTGTATTGGATTATGTTTATATTATGATTTTATTGTGTCTGTATATTTAGATTATATTTGGATTATACTTGTATTTGTATTCTATTTTTGTCGATACCTTTTTATTTTTAAAGAATTAATTTGTATTTGTATTTGTATTTATAAATTGATTGCATATTGTATTTAGCTTTGTATTTGTATACAAACAAGTAAATGCACTAATTGTATATACTTGGTTTTATATGTAATGTATCATTTGATACAAATGTACCGTTTTGTATTTGTATATCAAAATTATCATTCATATTTGTAAATAAACAAATATCACTTGATGCAAATACAATTACAAACAAATGAAATAAATGATTTTACAAATACAAATATAATATATATTTGTATATATTGTATTTGTAGAGAGATTTGACTTGTATTTATTTGTATCAATAAATACAACTTGTATTAATAAATACAAACAAGTATTCGTAGAAAGAAGTCAATCGTTCCCTTTCAATAATTAAAGAATACAAACGATAGTTCACACTTATATTTGTATGTTGTAGTTCACATTTATTTTTATATTTTATTGTTCACACTTGTATTTATATATTATAGTTCACATTTATATTTGTATTTTATAGTTTGCACTTGTATTTGTATGTTATATTTCACATTTGTATTTGTATTTGTATTTATAGTTCACAGTAGTAGCTGTGTTTGCTAGTTTGCACAAATAAAAAAAGGAGAAAAATGAAAAGGGAAAAAAGGAAAAAAAGAAGGAAAAAATGAGAGAAAAATACAAAAAAAAAGAAGAAGAAGGAGAGTAATAGAAAATAGAGAAAGAATACAAAAAAAAAAAGATAAAACAAAGAGGTGAAAAAATGAAAAGGAAGAAAATAAAAAGAAAAAAGTGAAAAAAACAACAAAAAAAGGAAAAGAAAAAATGAAGAAAAAAATTGAAAAAGCAAAAAAAGGAGAATAATAGAAAATAAAAAAGAGAGAAATACATGAGAGAGACTATGAATTATAATTAGAAATAATTAATAGGCAAGTGAGGGATTGAAATTTAGGCTAAATAGAATAATTAGGAGCCTATGTTTGCTAAGATATGTAGTTATCCCTTTAAAAAATATACAAAATACATAGTTATACAAATCTTGATATGTATTTACAATACAAAACATACATACATATATGCAGATATATATATATATATATATATATATATATATATATATATATATATATATATATATCTGCATATGTATTTACAGAAATACATATCTCACTCATGTATAAATAAACATATTGGACACAAAAAATCTAGGGAAAAGACATCGTTTTCCTCTCAAACTATACAAGAAAAGTCGAAGCCACATCTAAACTATACTAGTGACCTATTACACACCTAAACTATAAAAAATGAAACTTTTTACCCCCTAGATTTGAATTAGGAAAAAGATACAACAACAATAACAAACCCAGTATATTCCCACAAAGTGGGGTCTGGGGAGGGTAGAATGTATGCAGTCCATACCGCTACCTCTAAAAAAGTAGAGAGGCTGTTTCCGATAGACCCCCGGCTCAGGATAGAAGATAGTAGACAATAGCTAATGAAATATGAAGCATGATGGATGGAATAATCTAAAAAGGAATAGGACACAATAAAATAGAACTCAAAGTAATATAAAATAAGATAAATAACCGCAGTAAGAAATAAGAGACCCAAACCCGCCTGATTAGGGGCTCCTACCTATTGACACAGCCCTAGGGTTACTAACCCAGCTAAACCCAAGCTCTTCTAACTATTTACTACAACCCACACAAACATCCTAGCCTTCTACCCTTATCCGCGACCTCCACATCTTCCTATTTAGGGTCATGTCCTTAATAAGCAGAAGCTGCTCCAAATCATGTCTAATCACTTCCCTCCAGTACTTCTTTGGCCTACCTCTTCTTCTCCTGAAGCCATCTAATGCTATCCTCTCGCACCTACGAACTGGGGCATCCGTTTCTCTCCCCATCACATGCCCAAACCATCTCAGCGCATCTTGTTCTCCACCGAAGACACTCTCACCTTCTCTCATATAGTCCTATTCCTAACTCTATCCCCTCCAATAAGTCCACATATCCAATGCAACATTTTCATTTCTACCACCTTTATTTTTTGAATATGGAAGTTCTTGACTGGCCAACACTCTGTTCCATATAGCATAGCAGGATGGACTTCCATCTCTATAGAATTTTCCTTTAAGCTTAAGTGGAACCTTCTTATCACACAACACTCTCGAGGCGAGCCTCCACTTCATCTAACCTAATCTAATACGGTTAGATACATCCTCATCAATCTCGCTATTTCTTTGAATTATAGACCCAAGATACTTAAAACTATCCCTCTTACGAACATCTTGGGAATCCAACCTCACCACCACATCGTTTTCCTGTCTCAAGTCACTAAACTTGTATTCCATATACTCCATCTTGGACCTGCTCAACTTGAACCCCTTCGATTCAAGGGTTTGCCTTTAAACCTCCAATCTTTCATTCATACCCCCCACATTTCATCAATCAGCACTACATCATCTACAAACAACATACACCAAGGCACCTTCCCATGAATACTTCGTGTCAACACATCTATCACTAACATAAATAGGAACGGACTAAGAGTTGAACCCTGATGCAACCCTGTCTCGATCGAAAAATGCTCGAAGTCCCCTCCCACTGTTCTTATCCGAGTCTTCCCTCCATCATACATATCTTTAGTAACTCTGATATACGCTACCAGGACCCCTCTAGCTTCTAAGCATCTCCACAGAACCTCCCTCGGGACTTGGTCATAAGTTTTCTCCAAGTTGATGAAGACCATGTGCAAATCCCTCCTTCTTTCCCTATACTACTCCACCATTCTCCTCACCAGGTGGATTGCTTCTGTCATCGAGCAACCAGGCATAAAACCAAACTGATTCTCCAAAATGGACACGATCTTCCTCAATCTCAGCTCAACCATCCTTTCCCAAATCTTCATAGTATGACTCAACAACTTTATACCCCTATAGTTGGTGCAACTCTGGATGTCTCCCTTGTTTTCATATAATGGAATCATCGTACTTCACCTCCAAGCCTCCAGCATCCTCGTCATCTTAAAAATGTCGTTAAATAAATCAGTCAACCACCTTAAACCAACCCTACCTATAAACTTCTAAAAATCCACCAGAATCTTATCAGGTCCCATCGCCCTTCCCTTTCGCATTCTACGAATAACTTTTCTGACCTCCTCAACCCTAAAACGTCTATAATAACTGAAATCACATCTCTCCTCTGAGTACTCCAGCTCTCTTAACTCAATGTCTCTGTCCCCCTCCTCATTTAAAAGCCTATGAAAATACTCCTGCATCTTTTCTTAATGTGGAAATCCTCTACCAAAAATCTACCATCCTCCCTTTTAATGCACTTTACTTGGTCGAGGTCCCGACCCTTCCTCTCCCTAGCCTTAGCAAGCCTATACAACCTCTTTTCCCTATCTTTCTCATCTAATCCTGCATACAAGCTCTTAAATACTGTAGTCTTAGCAGCCATAACTGCTATCTTAGCCTCCTTTATTGCTACTTTGTAGACCTCCCTATTCACCCGCTTCTCCTCTGCATCTTTACTCTCAATCAACTTAACATACACCCTCTTCTTAATCTCCACTTTCTTCTTAACTTCTTTATTCTACCGCAAGTCCCCCTTATGTCGTCCTTCCTGACCCCTCGAAACATCCAACACTTCATTAGCAGCCTTTGTGATGCAACTGGCAGCCCCATCCCACATAGCCTCTATGTCCCCCTACACTCCCACACCCCCAATCCTGCCACTTTCTCCTCAATCTCCAACGCACTAACAGGCGTCAAGCCACCCCACCTAATTCTAGGTCGACACTCTCTAGCTCTTCTCTTCTTGCTCTTCTTGATAGTCAAGTCCATCACCAGAATCTTGTGTTGGGTCAAAAGATGCTCAATCGAAGTGAATTTACAATCCTTACATTAAACACGCGTCTATATTAAAAATTAATGAAAAAAAAATAATAAAATACTCACTCTACCCAACCCCCAACATCCATCTCCCCTCTCCCACCCCAACCATCATCTTCTTCATCACCCCCACCCCCAAACCATCATCGTCTTCATAACCCCCACCCCTAAACTGCAACCTTACTCTAACTAACATATCTTCTTTATCAACCCACCCCAAACTACAACCCCACTGAATCAATTCAATTTCACTAATTTAGAAATCTCAAAACAAAATTAGAATTACTAATTTCAAACTAAGCTTAAACGAGCTTGCCGAAATTCAAATTGAATTTGTTGTTTTCACTTCGCCGATGTTCCGGCGAACTCAAAAGGTGACAAATATCCCCATATCCACTAATCCTAAAGATGAAGCACCAAATTATCCCCACATAATCACCATTGAATCTTTCCTTTCCAACCCCAATAAGGGTGTTGATACCACTACCACCACTATCCATTCTTCCTCATTATTCCTAACAAACACATTACCATAAAACTCAAAAATCTAATTTCAAATATCCAATCAAAAATCACAAAACTCAGATAGGTTTTCTCTAATTACTCAACAAATTAATCACAATTTCAAGTAAAACTAACAAAATTCAAATGAATTTTTCTTAATTACCCAATAATTTGATTACAATTTTATTCAAAAATCATAAATCCAAATGAATTTTCTTTAATTTGGTGATTCAAAGGTAAAATTGAGGAGAAAATGATAAAAATTGGTTGATGAAAGAGGGCTTGACTTTGAAAACTTTTAGTTCCAAGTTGCAACACCCGTTTGATCCCAAAGCTGTACATAAACTCTACTCTCCACCGCATACAAAAAAAGGTATCGAATAGAGAAAAATGACGAGAGTGAAGACTAGTATAGTACTAGTCCAAAGAAGAGAAGAAAGAGGAAAATAAATATAAGGGGACATCAGTGAATAAAAATGGCGGTGAATGATGAAGAAGAAGAAAGAATAATGGCAGATGATAAAAATAAAAATAATAAGGGGATTTTTATAGTTTTTATTATTTTTTTCATATTATGCTGACATGCCACTGGCGCAGCAGTGCGTGTAAAACACCGCACCATATGCAAGTGGTATAATGCTTTATAGGGTGTAGAAAGTTCCACTTTTTTATAGTTTAGGTGTGTAATAGGTCACTAGAATAGTTTAGGTGTGGCTTCGACTTTCCTTGTATAGTTTGGGGTAGAAACGATGCCTTTTCCCAAAAATCTATAACAAAAAGGATAATTATATACATATATATATAGGTAATCAAAAAATACATGATACATATCCAGAACTGCATGACAATTATATATATTACATTACAAAAAAATATATATTACTCTGCATATGTATTTACAGAATACATACCTAATCCATATGTATATTACCATACAAAAAATACAAATATGACTCCGATATGTATTTACGAAATACATATCATATTAAACAGTTGCAAACATAACTATACTATATGTCTTCTTATGTATTTGCAAAAGACAAAGGTGACTCATATAAAACAAGAAAATACAAATGCATATGTTAAATAGTAACAACTACAACTATGTATATATACATATAGTTAAACCAAAAAATGTATAATACATATCATCAAAATTATATATATATATGTTACCCTCTAAAAAATATATATCAACAATAACCATAAGTATATATAAAATACATATATACTACACATGACCTATAAGCTAATAAAATTACAAATATGAATATCTCTTCGATTTTATCTCTTTGAAATCGTATGTAGAAGAATTTTGACCAATTGGGCTTGAAATTTAATTGATTCTCCCATTTTTTTGACTTTTTCTTTTTCTCAGATCTTTGAATTTTTGGGGGATTTGGAGATGAAGCTTTTCTCAATCCTTTTTATTTCATAATTTCCACAATTTTCTCTGGATTATTACTATACTTTGATCTCACTCCTTCTATGATCACTGTTTTCTTTGATTGAATAGGCATAGAAACAAATTTAAGTTCTTCATCTTGTATTAATCTCCACAATCTTACAACAAAAAATTGACAAAACCCCAAAGAAAAATCACAAAAAGAACGTTGAACAAAAAAATATAAAAATACAAAATTTATAGAATATGTGGAAGAGATAACATGCAATAATTATAATTTGATGGTTACCTTACTAAATGGAGCATATTATTTATCAATAATGTGCAAAAGTGTGATAAACAGGTAAGAAATTTGAATGGAATTCAAAAAATAAGCACAATTTTCTTTAAAAAATGGTAAGATTAAAGAGATGTAAAATAATGGAGTGAAAATAGGAGAGAGATAAAGTAATAGAGAGAAAAAAAGGAGAGAGTTAGTGAAACACGCGTGTTTAAAATTTATGAGCAAAAAATGTTATTTTTGCTATAAATTGTAATTTTTAAATAGTGTTGCTATTTATTGTAATTATAGTTTTAGGTATGCTACTTTCTATAATTTTTCATTAAGAATTAATCCAAGATTATAGGCACTAGGTGGCACTTTTGTGGCCAGAGAGCCATTTATTTGGCCAGTTGTTTGATTTTTTGAAATTTTATACTTTAGATCAGTTGAACACTTCTGAATTATTTACCACTTTGCCAATTTTTACAAAGTGGATGATTTTAATATACAATACCAAAATGGCTATTACAAACATAAAACCGCAAACACCAAACCAAACATGCGAAGCAAATTACACATGATATTACGAAAAAAAATATCATAAAGGTTGATTTTGAATTTTTATCCCTTTTTTATAAAATCTTTAAGAAACGATTTCAATTAAACAAATATTTGTTGGATATGTTAAAATTTTAATCCATCATATAAAGCTTCCATCATTTTGCTCATTAATGATTCAAAACCACAACGATAAGATTTGAGTTGGAATGTGTGCTTGCCACTAAGCAACCCTTACATTTAACCTTTAATTAATTGAAATGCAACAAGATATAAAAATTACTAATAGATTTAATTCCTGATATAACAGTAAAAGCAAGACTTTAGGTGGATCACCTCATCAAGTTCCCATTGAAATAGGATCCACACAAGGAAAAACACTTGCCATTCGTTTGTTATTAGCGGCATCCCAAAAACGTTCGGATCGAAATATGGTTTTCAAATTAAGTTTCAAATTAGTGGATGCTGCCAAAGGAAGTGGCGTTGCCATATGCAAAAAGAAAGAGACTCATAAAATAGCAGAGGGAAATATAGCTTTTTCACATTTTTGTTAATCCATGAACAAGATCTATACATCTCTATCGGAAAAGAATCAAGACTAAAAGAAAGAATCAAAATTAATTGATAGATTTCTTAAAACAAATGAAAGATGAAACATAAATCATGGCTGTTAATTTCCTGTCTTAGTGGGAAGGGGATAAGGATATCTTGTCTTAACAATGAATCAAATGAAAGTGAAAGAAATCGAAATAAAATTCTAGATACTAAAATAATCGAAACTAAAATAACAGATTGGATAAAAAAAACAGTTCTTGAATGAGGCCAGGGAAGAATTGAAAAAGAATCTTTATACATTCTACCTCCTTTTTTTTACGAAAAGAATGAATCTTTTTCTCAAAAGATCTGAAAAAAATGGGTCCAGATCTCCTGTGGGAATAATTTGGAAGATCCAAAACAAAAAATAGTGGTATTTGCTAGCAACAACATAATGGAGGCAGTCACTCAATACAGATTAATCCAAAATCTGACTCAAATCCAATATAGTACCTATGGGTACATAATAAATGTATTAAATCAATTCTTTTTAATGAATAGATCTGATCGCAACTTCGAATATGAAATTTAAAGGCATCAAATAGGAAAGCGCACTCTAGTTTCTTTGCTTGTAAATATTTACAATTTTACTACTTCCTTTACATTCTAATTAAGTGAACGTTCAATGTACTATATTAGATATCACAAGACCAACACAAGAAACCATAATTGAAGAAGAAAAATTGCTATTTATCTTTATACACAGGCATATACTCAATCAAAGAAAAAGTGTCAAATTTGTTATAGGTTTCTTAATTCTGATACGCAACTTGTGAAATAAACAGGGAAGGAGTTATACGAATGAAAAAAAATGGGGAGATAAAAACAAATGAGTCATTTTCAAGTCCATAACCTTGACAAATATGCATGCTTTTTAGATAAGTCTTCAGGTATAATATCACTTCAAGGATTTTCTTCTGCAAGTAGTTAGATTTACAAGTATGGGTAAGGCTTCCATATCAAGTCACCTTATTCCAATCTTCTATTATTTTTTTCTTGTTGTTGTTTCTTTCTCAGCTTGTTTTGATTTGAAATTTATTCGCTCGATCAATTCAAATTAATTTACATTGTTTAAGATACAACAAAATGGTAGTCACAGATGTAGAGTACGACTTATATATTATGTATATGTAATAATAAATTCACTAAATATATATAAATGTTAGTGTGAACTTAGTTATTATTATATATTAGTAATCTGAATTTATTATAGATATCCATAAATTTCAATTTGAACTTGCCTCTGCAAAGAGGAAGAAGATGTGGACTCCCTACAAGGAATTCTTGATGAATGTGGGATATCCCACTTCACATGGTATTAGAATCAAGCCCGGTGTGTCTCCAAGAGACCGTAAAATTGTGGGAGGTGGAATCCTAGATTGTTAAATAAATGAAATCCTGATCTACTTATAAAACTTGGAGAATCCTTAAGGGAATTATGTAGTCATATTTTATGCTTTAGTTAGATGCTAATACTATTTTTGTAATTTTAGTTACATGGATGAATTTTTGTATATGATTGGACTTTTGTATTGCACTGTATTCTTTAATCCCAATTTTGAGTTCATAGCCAGTGGATACCCGACCCATTTATCTGAAGTATAAATAACTAAAAGTTAGTAGAGGACAACAAAAAAAAGTTTAAATATTTTCGCAGATAATGAACAGTTTTCTCTCACTTTTCTCATTCTTCTCTCTAATATTATAGGATTTCTAATCTCTAAACTCTCTATTTCAACTTGATTTTGAGCTTAACATGGTATTAGAGAGGGTCAATCACTAGATCTCTCTGTTTTCTTTCATTCGATACTACCCTTGAATGGAGTTTTGAAGATTCATGGAAGCAACTATGGAGGTGGAAATTGTGGTTTTGGTTTGACTTTTGTTGAACAATATCTTTTTTTTGAACAAGATCTTCCTTCTTCAGGTTCACGAATAAGACCAGTAAACTCTTTTCATAATACTATTTTTTCTTGAAGTCAGTGATTTTCGTATTTGGACCAGAACTACTCATTTATAGTTGTATTTTTCATACTTCTTGTGATTTTACTGAAATGGTGAACCTTGGACACAACAGTCAAAATGCAAGTGGTACTTTGACTACTAATCACAGTTTTAAGGAATTAACCTTGAATACATCTTATCCTTACTATATTCATTCTACTGAAAGCCCTAGTTTTCAATTAGTTCCCATTCTCTTCAATGGTTTTGGTTTTTCTATTTAGAGAAATAACATGATTACTTTACTATCTACTAAGAATAAGCTAGGGATGGTTAATGGCAGATTCCTTAAGACTGAACCCATTAATCATTATCTCCAGTTTTAGAAGAGATGTAACCATATGGTTGAAGACTAAATTATTAATTCTCTCTCAAAATATATATCGTTTAGTATGATGTGTGTTTCTAGTTCTAGGGAAGTTTGGAAAGACGTCAATGATAGATTTGGTCAATCAAATGGTTCTAGGTATATTTATGTTCAAAGGGAAATTAACTCCACTCTTCAGGGCACTTCTAATATAGCCACATAATTCATAATAATGAGGAGGCTTTGGGATTGGCTAAATGCATCCTACATTGGTCCTGAATGCACATGTGGAGCTTTAAGTATATTTGTTCAAGATCAATAATTATTTTACTTTCTTAGTAGATTGAATGAGTCTTACTCTACTATTAAGAAAAACATACTGATAATGATACCACTACCCTCTATCAGTAGAGTTTATGCTCTTCGACAACAAGAAAAAAGTCAGAAGAGAGATCAGTTTGGAATTCCAAATTTCTCTAGTGACTTTCTTCAATGCTTCCACCTCTGTTTATACTTCCAACAATAGGCCATTCCATTATTAGGTCTTTTTCAACTCTAACAAATATCAAAATGGGTCTTTGATATGCAAGTACTGTACATGGTATGGCTACATAGTTCTCCAACTGATTTTATGTTCACAAAGAATAAGAAATCATCTACTGGTTTTGTCCAAATGGTGGATTCAAACACTTCCTTTACTACCCCTGATCCTTATCCTAAACCATGTATTCCAATGTATCATGGGGACTTTGCATATGGTTTTAGCATGGAATAATATCATCACCTCATGATACTTTTTCAACAAGCTCAACTTTCTACTACAACCCATGGTTAGTTTAATCTTAAAGAATCATCAGGATTTGCAAGCTTTGTAGGTTTGTCAAACAATACTATTTTTAATTCTGATAGTTCTAATTTATGTGCTTCATATCACTTAAAATCCTTGAATTTTAGACTCAGTAGCTTCATCTCACTTAGTTATAAATCCTTTGATTTTAGACTCAAGAGCATCAAATAACATGACACCCCATAAATAACTACTTTACTACTTACAATCTTTAGTTTCTCCCTTCCTTATTACTTTACCAAATGGATATAAGGTAAAGGTTGTCTCTACTTGTTCACTGCAACCTAGAGAATCATTACTTTACATAATGCCATTTTGGTTCCCTCATTTTAATCAACTTAGATTCTATCTATCAATTACATAACAACTATCTTTCTTAGTTGTATTTTCTTTTGTGCTTGTTATCTAACAAGCCCCTTCTCTGAAGAGGCCATTGGAAATTGATAAAGCTGTAAATAGACTGTGCAACTATTGTACTGATACTTCTGCATCAAACTGTTCTATGCCTATATCAACTACACTTCTTATCTCTGCTGATTTTTTCTAATCTTTTTCAAATTATTTTAGTTCCCAATTTTAATTCCATGAGTAGTGATAGTTCCCTTGTTCCCATCTCCTTTCATAATTCTTCTAAAAATCGTAATAAAATGGCCTTATTTTGGTGCCAAAGATTAGGTCACATGCCTTATCATAAAATTTAATCTATTCTCCTTTTGTATTCAATACTCTCTCATAAACAGAATTTCATATGCAATATATGCCCTATGGCTATACAACACATGCTTTCTTTTCCTTATAGTACCATTCACTCTACACTTCCTTGTCAACTAGACTATATTAACATATGAGATCCTTACCATTCAAGGACTTATAATGGGTTCAAATACTACCTTACTCTAATAGATTATTTTACTAGGGTTACTTAGACTCAACTTCTTTCTCGCAAGAGTAACACTCTTTCAATCTTAAAGCTTTTGTTTTAATAGAAAAGGTATATATCAATACATCTGTTCGGGATTTTAGGTTTGATAATGCATATGAGTTGGGTAATAGGTTTGAAGTTTCTTCTTTTTTTGCTGAAAATGGTATCCTTTTCCAAACTTCCATTCCACATACACCTAAACAAAATAGTGTTGTGGAAAGGAAACACAAACAACTTTTGGAAAATTTTTATAGATTTTCCTTTTCATAAAAAAGTTCTTATCAAGTATTGAAGTGATTGTGTTTTGACTGCCACCTATCTCATTAACAGACTTGCTTCTCCTATCTTGCACAACGTGTCTCCTTATGAAAAACTACAACGTTCTCCTCCTATGTATAACTACTTGAAACCCTCTGGTTGCTTATGCTATGACACTTCTCTTTTACATAAAAGAGATAAATTTTAGCCAAGGGCCTTTTGTTGTGTTTTTATTGGTTACCTATGTGGAAAGAAGGGTTATAAGTTGTTCAGTCTCTCTACTCATTCCATCTTCTTTTCAAGAGATGTCATTTTCATGAACATATTTTTCCTTATTCCTCTAATCTTCATCCTCTTATTTTTTCTTATCCTTCTTTTATAGACATATCTGCACCGACTTTTTCCATTTCAGTACCTTTTTCTTCTCCTATCTCATACTTTTTTTATTCCCATTTCTCCTATTCCTACTCCTAGTCCTTCTCTTTCTCTATCTCTTATTCTAGTTCTACTTCATACTATATTCCTCCCGTTCTTCTAAAAAAATCTTCCATACCTACCTTCTATAATGACCTAAATTTTGATGACTTTTTCTTTTATGTGTTTTAACTATTTTTTCCCATCCCATGATTGTGTTATTTGGTTAATGAGTTGCGGGAATGATTGACACATTTTCTAAGTCCTTCGAAAAGGTTTTGGGTGAGTTTAAGATCATTGTGAGGCTTTAAAAGCTAATAGTTGACTTCGGTCAACATATTAATATCCGAGTGTCAAATAGTGATACGCCCAAATTACAACTTTCTTATGATAGTGTAAGCAGTCGCTGTCAAATATAGAATTGAGCTGGATTGGGTGTCGAATCCCACATGGAATACTGTGTTTACTAATTCTTGTGGTTGTTATTAGACTGTTGATCTAAGGGTCTTGAGCAAAAAAAGGGTTTTTTGATTTATCAATTGTATAAAAATGTTTGTCACAGAAAGTAATCCACTTGTTGATTGTATTAAAAATAGTATTTCAGTAAGAGTAGTCAAACTAGAGTTATGGTTACCAAGATAGTCAAGCAGCTAGGGTTGTGAACTATGTTGAATTTCCTATGAACAATTCTAATTGTAAGAGTGAGTTCATTCTATGGTTTACCCATTAGTTTCTCAACCTAAATGAGTAATTTTATCCCTTAATTCTTTCAAAAATAAGGAACATATTATTTGTTCAACTATATTCTCACATGGGTTGATTCGGTTAAGGCATCTACCCTCTATCCAAAGGTTAAAGCCTTGAGATTCGTGTAAACCCTTTCTTTTCCCAACAAACACTTTTTCATTCGAACAGGTGATGTTTTTGGGCTCACTTTTCAAGTTTGCAACCAAGAAAAGTCATTAAAGTGAAGAAAGGTTTATGCAATATCAATTAATCATGGGAATCTACTAGATTCACAATCCAATTCAGCTTTTCACATCAAGGCTCCCATAACCCTAGCTATGGGAACTTAGCCACACATCTCCATGATAGAAAGAGAAGAAATCATTGTGTTATTCATGAATTAATTCAAGAGCTACAAAAGTTACAAAAATTTGTTCTTGAATCTTCAATAGAGATGAAATGATTAGATCCACAAGATTTTCTTAACTTTCCAAATACTCAGTTATAAATAGTTTCTAGATATGGAGACTATGATAAAAAATAAAAAATAAAAAAGATCCCCCAATAATAAACCTAAAACTAGTATTTATACGTTCCCAGGTAAAAAGAATCTAAAATTTGAATTCAGAATACTGTATCAGGACTGACGGCCAAAGTGGTGGTCCGTTGTGGGGTTGACGGTCCACCATTTGGTTCGTCGCTTTTGGTACTGGGTAGTCACATTTTTGATAAGACTGACGGCCAAGCTGATGGTCCATCGCAAATCTGACGGTCCACCATTTAGTCCTTCACTGAATCCTTCAGGAAGCAATGTTCTGGATAAGGATGATGGCCAAACTGGTGGTCCGTCGTAGACCTGAAGGTCCACTATTTGGTCCTTCGCTGAGTCCTCCAGGAAGCAATGTTCTGGATAAGGTTGACGGCCAAGATGGTGGTCCGTCGCAAATCTGACGGTCCATCATTTGGTCCATCGCTGAAAGTTCTGAAACCTTGGGTTCTGCCTAAGACTTGACGGTAAGGTTGGTGGTACGTTGAAGGTGTGACGGTTCACCATTTCAACCGTCAGAATCACTTTTCTGCCACTTTCCAGAGTCTTTTCCTTCAGCTGACTCCTTGCCGTGAAACACTAAAAACTAGCATCAAATTCAACCTTGGTTGTTTGAAATATCAAGTTTTCCCAAGAAAAGATGCAAAATTTTTCGTCAAAATCAGGAACATCAGATGGAAAAATAGACTGCTTCAACAGATCTGGAATGTCGAATTTGATTCAAGAGTGTAGTTGGTTTGGTTTTTTATCTTTTAGATCCTATTGTGATAGTTGGTTCAAAAATAGTATAATAGGGTCCTTGGGGTCAATTTTATGACAATGAACATTTTACATAAATTTAACGATCGCTTCTGATCCAGAACATATTTTATAATCAATTTTCACTATCTGATCAAGTTCATAGGGTTCCAATGAGTTTCGAGAGTTAAAAATAAGTTTGAAGATTATTAGTGCTGGTGTAGGAGCTAAAGTGGTCGTTGACAATTTGACCAAATGCTAAATTATCCTTTTGATTGATTTATAGGTACTTTAACCATTTAACCAGGCCACTTTAGTGGTCAAACTGCCGCTTTAGCAGTCATCACTGAGGATAAGTCCAAAACCAAGCTCATTTCGTATTTTTGATATTTTTCGGAGCTAGGAAGCTCTGATTTTGATAATTTTTGATGGTCTTTTCTTGTATAATCATTTTCTATCAAACTATAACTCCATTTCCCCTATTTACAAAAACTTCTATTTCATATTTCATGATTTTTACTCAAGTTGTGAATCGAAACACCATTTTCACCATTTTTAGGGCTTGGGAGCTTGGATTTGGGCAATTCCAAAGGGGATTTCAAGATTTATTATAAGGGTAAGTTTTATAATATTGTCATTATCTTTTCATCTACAAAAAACTTCAAATTCTTTATTTCAAAATGGATTTTGGGGGGTTTTTGCCAGTAAAGCTTAAAAGGGTTTTCTTTGATTTGTGCCTAATTTTTAACTCATTTTCACATGGGTTTTAAACTTTTGAATTCTATGAGAATGTAGAGTGTATTTCTAAAATAAAATTCTAATTTTAACCTTTATTTATAAACTCATTTTTGAGGTCCATTTTTATACCCATCTTGAATATAGTCAATATGTATCATTGGCTTTCTTTTGATGTGTAAATGTCATATTTGATAGTTTGTTCGTGGTTGGAGATGTTTTAAAGGATATGAGCTTCTGGTTGGGGATTTGTGCAGTATTTAGATTTGTAGATCTTCAGTTAAGGCAAGTTGAGATGTACCTTGATCTTTTTCCAAAGTGTTTGTATGTTATTTTCTTGATTATTGATATGTTTTGATTCGTTTCGGCTGAGAGTCCCTCTTAGATGATATAGAGAGCATCTCCTCGGGTCCGGAGTCTTAATAATGACTTGTAGTTAGTTTATTGCCTTAGTTAGTTTGTATTATCACTTGTAGATCCATAGAATAGGTTGTAGTTAATAACTCAGATTTTGATTATTATTATTAGATACTTACTTTGGGGATTTAGAAATTGTATAGGGTCCTTTATTGTAATGATTGAGGTCTATGACACAGCTCGAACAAGGGCCTTATTGTAATGGGCATCCCAAGTTCAACCAGGACTGGGGATCGTCCCTTTAACCCAACCCTACAACCTTATACAACCTTGGATAAGCTAAATTTTGAGCATATAACAAGATTGCGCAATACTCTTAAGAAGACTCTGGGATAGGGTCACAACCATGACCGACCCAATCTAGTCTAACCATACAAAACCAACCATACACACCATACCAAACCATTTAGAAAATATCAAACACAATATGATAATCAAACCCATAATGTAATACGATGGAACAGTGAAAAATAATGTATGATGATGCCAGCCTTCCAACATATTCCAATCCTAAGGCCGACACCAATACTGATCCCACCAATACCTATCCCCAAAAGTACCACAAAGCCTCTATAAAAAAAAATACAAAAATCTAGTTGGAACATGCCCCCAACCATGGCCAAAACCAATATTAGAAAAGAAAGTGAAAAGCTAAGAATGTCCAACATGAAATGATGCCTTTCGAAAGGATGTAAGATCAACACATCAGTCTAATAAGCTATCCCTGAATAAAGTACTATGAAAAAGGAGTTGAATGGAAGGTTCCTACGTAACGTGGGTATACAGCCACCAGTAGACTGGTTAGTGGGTGAACACTAGCATGAAACTTGGGATAAGGATAAAGTAATGCCAGTTATCAAAACCAAGTAAAAACCATCCAATGCAAACAACCATATATATATATATACATATAAGTGTTGGGAAAAGGGATCGGATTTAGCATGCCATTAAAACCTTTACCTGGGTTGTGTAGCTTAGCTGTCTTACCACTCACATGCCATATGGGTTCAGCTTCCCTTACTGAAAGGGTCCCAGTGCATGTAGCCACATGACCAGGAAATATCCCTAGGATGAATAGTACATCCCTCCAATATAAATGTGACACTCGCACATGGCCATCGAAGACCCCTCATATTGGCAAATATGAGTTTCCGGTTTTTATCCCCCCGGGATCACCATATTCCACAACTTAGCTTACACTTTTCGCTATTAATACCTAATTAAAATCAAGCCCAAACAATTCAATTATCCTTTTATTAAACAAGGCTATTTAATAAACCAATGGTATTGTCATACCACCATACTTGCAAGCATTTATCCATAGCCAAACCATTTAGATTAAGGGGACAATCAAGTGCCCTATCATTAGCCATATTAAACCTATTGGGAGACTACCATGTTCTCCACAAGAGTTACCAATTAATTATTAACCCTTTGTAAACCAATGATAAATATTTAAGGTTTCATATATAAGCAGAAAATAAGCAAGAGTTCTATTAATATAAGTCAATGCAACAAACATATCTTTATAGGTATTTTATGAAACACCTTGGGGGCATAATATAACCAAACCAAATTTCATTACCATTAACCATTACCATGTAATTCAATTGTCTAAAACCACCGTTAATGGATAGAAAACATAATGAAAACCATAGGAAATCATAATCAAGCATTTAACATCAGAACCACCAAATCAATAGTTGAAAGCCATAATTATGCAAGAGAAAAACCATAAAATCAACCACGTAACCATGCCTTTAATTGAAATTACAATTGGGGAAGAGTATCTTGCATTAAACTAAGAATATTTATGGAAAGAATTCACCAAGACAATCCCCAAAGTATTCCCTTAGTTGAAACTCTAGCTCTTTGCTCTTGAGAGAATTATGATACGTTTAAGAGGAACCTCAAAATGTTTAAAAGTAAAATAATAGTGTAAATAACATCATAAGTGTATAGAAGTTGTGGGTCATTATTAGGATAAGTAGAAAAATTTCCAGAATACCCCCACTTAAATCCCATAAAAACCCAACACAGGGTCACGACTGACCTCCTTACGAGTCATAGTATCCTTTACAATTGATAACCACCCGATCGTAACCAAGCCTCAACCATGGATCAGACATTTTTCAGTGTACGAATCATCCACCTAAGTAGTAATGTAACCATATGATCTGTACCCATGATCCATATTGATGTTGGGTGTATTTATGCATTCTAGCGCTACTATTCTAGCCAATTTAGCCTTGTTTTGAGGATGATTCATGTGATTAATGGGGAAAGAATGATATAAATGAGAATTTATATGTCTAAGTATGTGTTTACAATGTTTAATTGTGGATTCACATGAGTTTTGATTCAATTAGAGAATTTAGAGTTCAACCGAGAAAACTAGTGTAACTAGCTTGAGCTTGGTGTTTTTCTAGTCTATTGTGTTGGGTTATAATGTATTTTAATAAGTTACTAAGGTTGTTATTATGAATTTATATGTAAAAAAATTATTTATAATGTTCAAGGGTTAATTGTATCAATAAAAGAGTCAAAAGAATAAGTTAAAACTCAATGGGAATTTAGCCTATGGTTAGCTCCTGTTTCTAGTTCACCATTGAGGATGTTATGTTGTTTTGAGATATAAATTATTGTGTTTAATTCTGTAGTATGATTTATTAATGGACTATGATGATATATTAAGTATTTACAAGCTTCAAATAAAGTGTAAATAACTAAAAAAGGCTTTGAATGGATCACGGAAGCACAAAACACAGGTTGACGCCAATTTGGATACCTGAAAAGTATTGGAAGAGTGTAGGCTCGTGATAAGGTGTATTGGCGAATGAGACACATCAATGGATTAAGAAGACACCCATAAAAATGAAAAACACAAAGTGAATGCGTCATTTTGATGTGCTCAATATGATAATCGAAGCGGCACGTCACTGGGTTCGCAGACGACCAGAAACTGTTTCCTTGTTCAACAAGGCATGGAATATTTCTTCCACTATAAATAGGACATTATTTTACTAACTCTTGGACGTCTTGGACTAGTTGTGGGGCTTCTCAAAACTTCTTTTATGGTTTATATCTCTTTACTTTAGTTTCTTTCATGGTTTGTATCAATAATCTAAGGGATTGGATGATGAATATTTCTATTGAAGGCTAAAACTCCTGTCTGGGGTAAAGGCCACATTCATGATTACTTTTGTTTTGAATTAAGTTTGTTAATTTACTCATCATTGTTGGTTGTTTATTTATTCTTGGTTTAACTATTTTAAGGATTCATGGCCCTTAGAATACATCGATTGTCAACCTTGTGAACTCGGGAGAGGGAATAGGGTGATAGAACAACGGAATAAGCAAAGTATGGTTCTTGTTTCTTTATAAAATAAGAGACTTGAATTAGTATCTAGGACAGGAATGTACTTAGATGGCTTACTTGATTCATATGTAGGATGACATTTGTAAAGAACTTACGTGAACTATTATATCACCGCTCAATGATATAATTGTAAGATTCAACTTAGGTAAAGGATTAGAGGTTGGGAAACCGTAATCGTGCAATTAACCCTATGAATCAACAATCAAGATAAGCAAGTTAGGGAAAGATGTTCAATTACATAGTAGGATTGTTCGTAAGCCTTAACCCTTGGCTTCTATCCTTGATTGTCCAAAGTCATTATTTTTCCGCATTAGTTTAGTTTCTTCTTAGTTTATTTTTAATTCTAAAACTATATTTACTACTCTCCTCAATTGGTTGAACTAGAATTAGATAGGAGGCAAACGCAAATCCTTGAGAGATCGATTCTTGGGCTTCCTTGAAGCCACTATATTACTTGATAAGACCACGTACATTTGCGTATGCGCTTAGGCACTGTCACGTATCCTTGGCAGAATGTAACACCAGGAGGATCAAACACTGTCAACCTTACTAGTCACCTATAAGACTCGAATGCACCATAAAACACTCACCCCTAAGTCGTATCCATTCCAGTGAAAAAACCCATCCTCCTAACTAATATTGGTCATCTTACGAGAGGACTTCACCACTCGTACTCTATCATAGGACTCGTACCATGAGTCGTATTGGATCTGAAGAATGAGATACCAGGAAATTTTCTTATTGTCCAAATCTAGGATGCTTCAGTCTCCCCCAGTAGGAACATTCGTCCCTGAATGATAGATAAGGTATGGGTAACCACACACAGAGTCATTTCCATGATCAAACATCCCTTTAATAAAGTTTGAAAATAGAGAGGAAAAGATGTTAATCTTTTCTTTAACAAACTCAGAAAATAACGATGTGTTCAAGACACATACCTTCCATACGAATCCCAAGTGCAGAAAACAGATACGGATACTTGGACTTCATATCCTCCTCCGCTTCGCACGTAGCCTCTCCCACCTTGTGGTTCTTCTATAGAACTTAAACGAAAGCCATATCCTTGGTCTGCAACCAATGAACTTGCCTATCTAATATCTCAACCGGGACCTTTTCATATGACAGAGAATCCGAGATACCCAACCCCTTCAAAGGAACAATCAAAGACGTATCACTAATGCACTTCCTCAACATAGAAACGTGGAATATGAGATGAACAATACTCAAGCTAGATCGCAACTCCAACTCATAAGCAATATTGCATGCTCTTTGAAAAGTCTCATAAGGACCAATGTAACGAGGAATGAGCTTTCCTTTTTTGCAAAACCACACTACTCCCTTCATAAGAGACACCTTAACAAAAACCTTATCCCCAACTGCAAACTCAAAATCTCTACGCCTAACATCCGCATAGGACTTTTGACGACTTTGGGAAGACTTGAGCCTATCCTTAATCACATTAACCTTTTCCATAGCTTGCGGAACCAAATTCGGACCAAACAAATCTACTTCACCAAGCTAAAAGCAATCAATAGGCGATCTGTACCTATTGTAATACAATGCCTCAAGAGGACCCATACCAATACTCTTATAATAGTTATTGTTTTAAGTAAACTCTACTAAAGATGGATGCTTCACCCAACTACTACCATAATCACACACAGGCTCGAAGCATATCTTCCGTTCTTTCTGCCTACCCATCCGATTATGGATGGAAAGTAGTACTCAGATTCACCTTAGTCCCGAACCCTTTTCGAATAGACTACCAGAAGTAGGACATAAATTGCACACCATGATTAGAAATAATCAAAATAGGCCCTCCCGTGTAGTTTCACAATTTATTGAAGATAAAGCTTCGCATAATCCTCTGTCAAAAAGTTAGTCCGCACAGGCAAGAAATGCACAGACTTTTTCATCCTATCCATGATGACCCAAATCAAATCAAATTGGTTTTGAGATCGAGGAAGACCGATAACAAAATCCATATTGATCTCCTGCCACTTCAATCTAGGTAACTCAATTTCTTGATACAACCCACCAGGCCTCATGTGCTCAACATTAACTTGTTGACATACCATACACTTGGAAACAAAATTAACCACGTCCCGCTTTATGAAACTTCACCAATAGATCTTCTTGAGATCATGGTACATCTTATTAGAGTCAGGATGAACAACATAGTGCGACTCATATGCCTCAACCAAGATTATTTGCCTCAAACCATCTATATCAGGAACACATAACCTCCCTTGGTACCGCAAAGTACCATCACTGCTAATCTCAAAATCTGCCACTTTTTTCCCACCAATGCTACCCTTGATTTTCATCAAAGTAGAATCCAACACTTGCTTCTCCTTAATCTCTGCACCGAGAGATGATCTAACCATTATTTCAACATCACACTACCATCCTTGGAGTCTAATAAATGAACCCCAAGATTTTCCAAACGGTGAATGTCCTTCACCAATTATCACTTCCCTTCTTCTACATGATCCAAACTACCCATGGATAACCTGTTAAAAGAATCAACAACCATATTATCTTTACCTGGGTGGTAGTGAAGACTTATATTATAGTCCTTGAGAAGCTCATGCCATCTCCTCTGCTTGAGATTAAGCTCTTTCTGCGAGAACATATACTATAAACTCTTGTGATCAGAAGGGATATCCACGTGAACACCATACAAATAACGTCGCTATATTTTCAAAGTAAACACAATGGCTAACAACTACAAATCATGAGTAGGATAGTTCCTCTCATGCACCTTCAACTTCCTGGAAGCATAGGCTATTACCTTCCCATGCTACATCAACACACAACCAAGACTAACCCGAGATGCATCACAATAAACCATAAACCCATCATTGCCCTTCGAAAAAGTCAGAACTGGAGCCGAAGTTAACATATCCTTCACTTTTCAAAAACCCCTCACACGTATTCAACCAAGAAAACTTAACCTTCCCATAAGTTAACTTAGTCAAAAAAGCAGCAATCATTGTAAAAATCTCCAAAAACCTCTTATAAAACCCAGCTAAACCCAAGAAGCTTTGAATATCAGATGGAGTTGAAGGTCTAGGCCACATCTTTACCACATCTACCTTATGCAGATCCATAATGATCCCTTTACTAGAAATTATATGACCTAAGAAAGTCATACTATTCAACCATGACTGGAACTTAGAGAACTTAGCAAACAACCGTTGTTCCTTTAAGGTCTGTAATACTACACGGAGGTGATTAGCATGATCTATATCACTCTTCAAATACACCAGAATATCATCAATAAATATAATGATGAAGAGGTCTAAATACTATCGAAACACCCTGTTCATCAAATCCATAAATGGTATCAAGGCATTTGTCAATCCAAATGATATCTCCAAAAACTCATAATGCCTATACCGAGTGCAAAAAACCATCTTAGGGATATCCACCTCCTTAATCATCAAGTGATGGTACCCATACTGAAGATCTATCTTAGAAAAGAACTTGGCACCTTGTAACTGGTCAAACAGATCGTCTATCCAAGGGAGAGGATATTTGTTCTTGACCATTACCTTATTCAACTCCCTCTAGTCGATGCATATACTCAAAGAACCATCCATCTTACTCACGAACAACACTGGTGCACCCCATGGAGAAATGCTAGGATGAATAAAACCTTTATCTAGAAGATCTTTAATTTGTTCGTTGAGTTCCCTTAATTTAGCCGGAGCCATTTTATACGGATGAATAAAAATTGGATGAGTGTCCGGTAGCAAATCAATACCAAACTCTATTTCCCTATTTGGAGGAACACCTAGAAGATCATCCAAAAAGACCTCTAGAAACTCATTGACTACCAAAACTGACTGCATCGAAGGACCTTCCGAGTTAAAATATTTAACCCAAACCAGGTGATAAAGATAACCCTTAGATATTAGCCTCCGAGCTATAAAATAAGAAATAAACTTCCCTCTTGGTGCTAAGGAACAACCTTACTATTCTACTTTTGGCCCATTTAGGACCCTAAAGATGACCCTACAGGTTCGACAATCCAAATTTTCATAACAAGAACGCATCCAATCCATTCCCAAGATTACATCAAAATCTACCATACTCAACTCAAATAGATCCGCCAAAGTCAATCTAAAACTCACCAATACCCTCCCCCATGGACTAGTTCAACAATGATTGGATTTCTTACTAGGGTAAAAATAGAAATAAATTTGAAATAATATTTGGATCAAAACCAAAAGACACAGATATATAAGGAGTCATATAGGAAAGGGTAGAACTTGGATCAAGCAAACAATATATGCTACGAGAGAAAAGCTGTAACGTACCAGTAACAATATTAGGTGATGCCTTAGATTCCTAATGGGACACCAAAGCATACAACCTATTTAGACCAGCACTAGAACCAAAAGTAGTAACAGAAGAATATACCACACCACTGGGTGAATGAACAAAAGATGAAGACACCTGAATCTTATTCCCCCCATAGCGACCTTGTTAGACGGATAATTCCTGAGCTGATGGCCTACTTGGCCATACTTGAAGAACTTATTCCTTCCCTCCTCATAGAATCCCCAATGAGGATGACCGCAAAAATGACAAAAAAGACACGATGAAAAAAACTTACCTTTGCTTGCTTGAGACTGAGCTCCCTTCGCACGAGAATTGTCACCACTATGATGACACCTATTACTCGACTGCTGGGGTAAGGAGAACTAGTAGTAAAGAAGGAACCAAAACTCCCTCACTTCTTTTTCTGCCACTTTTACTGTCTCAACCACCTTGAGACTGGTCACTTCCCTGATTAAAAAACCTGCCCCACTTACCCTGCCTGCCTTCTCTTCTCATTCTCAACCTGCTGTATATAAATAGTTAGCCTTGACATATCCATATACTTCATGAGCAAAACAGTATTGTTCTCCATAATCAGATCTTTATTCAGCCTAGAAGAAAACTTTCTTATTCTTGAACTCGTATCAGCCACCAAATTAGAAGCATAACTCAACAATTAATGGAACTTCAAAGAATACTCCTTCACAGATATTCTCCTTTGCTTGAGGTTTACATACTTCTCCATATTAGCTTTCCTTAACTCTTAAGGAAAGAACTGATCTATAAAGACATTAGAAAATGCCTCCCACAAACCATCTTCTTTTATATCACTCTTATCTCTGTCCCACTCCTCATACCATAGATAAGCAACCTCTTTAAGATAATAAGCTACAAAGTTTACTCCTTCCATATTAGTATCTCTCATTAGCCAAAAGATCCTCTCCATCTCATCAAGAAAGCCTTATGGGAATTTATCTACCTTCACTCCCATAAAATTTGAAGGACCTATTTTTATAAACTGTCCAAGCCTAGCAGCTTCAGTAGACATAATGCTAGCCATACCATGCTTGGCCTGAGTAGCAACCAGTTGGGCAATAGCATGTATAAACTAACAAAACTCCACATTCGCCATATTGACCTGAGGGACTTGAGGAATATTAGGAGGAATAAGAGAAACTCTAGTACAATCAGGAATAAGACCATGAGATCAAAGATGAACCCTAGGAGTAGAACGTTCTCCCTTGGCATCATTTTCAGTTGGGGTAGAAGAGTTTCCTTATATTCCAAATCTAGGAGGCATGATTTGAAAATGAACAAACAAGGATTAGAGGAGATTCCAAGATTGGGAAGTCAAGCTTGAAGAAAGAATACCAAGAAACTGAAACATTTCAAAATGTCTTGCAGCCTCTTTCTTATGAGTGTGACGCACTACACACCCCTAGAATAGACTCTACTCGACACAGATTTGTGGACTCCCAATTGACCATGAACCTGAATCTAATACCAACTTGAAATTCCCGAACCGAGGACTTACATAATGGGTATCCCAAGTCTAACTAGGATTGGGGACAGCCCCTTTAACCTAACCCAACCACCTTATACAACCTTGGATGAGTTGAATTTTAAATATATAAAAAGATTAAGCAATGCTCTCATGAAGACTCTAGGTTAGGATCACAACCATGTCTAACCCTACCGAGTCTAAACATACCAAACCAACCATCCATACCATGCAAAACCATTTATAAAATATCAAACATAATATGATAATCAAACCTAAATATAATATGATGAAACAATGAGAAATTATATCCAATGATGCCAGCCTTCTAGGTTATTCCAATGCCAAGGACAAAACCATTACCGATCCTGCCCATACCAACCCCTAAAAGTACCACAAAACCTCTATCCATAAGAATATAAAGATCCAGTTAGGACATGCCTCCAACTGTGGCCCAAACTAATATCTAGAAAGAAAGTGAAAAGTATAAGAATGACCAACATGAAATAATGCCTTCTGAAAGGCTGAAAGTTCACCACTTTAGTTAAATAAGTTGTCCCTAAATCAAGTACTACAAAAAAGGAGTCGAACGGCCAATTCCTACATAATATGGGTATATAGTCGCCAATAGATGGGTTAGTGGGTGAACACTAGCATACAACTTGGGATAAGGATAAAGTAATGCTAGTTATCAAAACCAACTGAAAACAATCCAATGCAAACAACCATATATATATATAAGTGCTAGGAAAAGGGACCATGTTTAGCATGCCATTAAAACCTTTACCTTGGTTGTGTAGCTTGGCCGTCCTAACATCCAAGGGCCATATGGGTTTAACTCCCCCTGCTTAAAGGGTCCTAGTGCATGTAGCCGAACAACCAGGCAATATCCTTGGGATGTCTAGTACATCCCTTTAATGTATATATGATACTCACATGTGGCCATCGAAAACCCCTCATATCGATAAATTTGAGTATTTGATTTTGATCCCCCTGAGACTGCCACTTTCCACGACTTAGCTTACACTTTCTACCATTAATGCCTAATTAAAACCAAGTCCAAACAATCCAATTATCCTTTTATTAACTAAGGCTATTTAATAAATCAGTGGTATCATCATACCACCAGACGTGTAAGCCTTTATCCATAGCGAAACCATTTAGATTAAGGGGACATTCAAGTGCCTTATCATTATCCATATTAAACCTCTTAGAAGAGTGCCATGTTCTCCACAAGCATTACCAATTATCCATTAACCCCTTGTAAACTATTGAAAACATTTAAGATTTCGTATATAAGTTGAAAATAAGAAGGAGTTCCATTAAAATTAGTCATTGCAATGAACATATCTTTATAAGCATTTTTTCAAACATCTTGGGGGCATAATATAACCAAAGCCAAATTACATTTCCTTTAAACTATTTCCATGCAATTCAATTGTCCAAAACAACCGTTAATGCATAGAAAACATAATTAAAATCATAGAGAATTAACATAATTAAAATCATAGGAAATCATAGCTAAGCATTTAACATCAAAACCCCCAAATCAATAGTTGAAAGCCATAATCATGTAAGAGAAAAACTATGAAATCAACCATGTAACTATGCCTTTAATTGAAATTACAATTGGGCAAGAGAATCATACCTTCAACCAAGAATATTGATTGAAAGAATTCACCAATACTAGCCCCAAAGTAATCCATTAGTTAAAACCCTAGCTATTTGCTCCAAAAGCTCTTGAGAGAATTTTATATGTTTAGGAAGAGCTTCTAAGTTTTTAAGAGTAAAATAATAGGATAAATAACCTCCTAATTGTATAGAAGTCATGGGTACTTATTAGGGTAAGTATAGAAATATCCAAAATACCCCCACTTAAATCCCATAAAAACCTAACACAAGGTCATGACTGACCTTCTTATGAGTCGTAACCTCTCGTACGGTTGATACCAAGATTCTACCATAGATCAGACACTATTCAGTATACGACTCATCTACCTAAGTCGTAACCTTGGCATATGATTTGTACCTATGATCTGTATCCCTGAAAGAATGTAATACCAGAAGGATCAAGCACTGTCTAGCTTAGGAGTCACCTATATGACTTGTACCCAATCATATGACACTCACCCTAAGCCGTATCTATTCCAATGACAAAATCCATCTCACCAACTAATACTGTCAGCTTATGACAGGACTTCACCACTCATACCCCAGCATACGACTTGTACCATGAGTCGTATTGGATCCAAAAAATATGATTCTAGGAATTTTTCAAAGAGTCCAAACCTGGGATGCTTTAGTCTATCAAAATCTAGGATATAATTTTTTTATTACTGTAATGATAGAATTATCGAACCTTAGATAATGCCTAGATTACAAATAAGCTTGTATTGATTTTTGAGGCTTAATATATGAACGAATTAGGTTTGTAATGACCCTCCGGGTCCTTTTCTATACTTTCACTTATTTTTATTGCATAGAGCTTTCCAATAGCTGCCCCAAGTCATTTGTGACTCGCTGGAATTGGCAGTTCAATTATTGGGAAGTTTGTTGGGGTTTTAGAGCTAATTCCTAATTAAACCTTTGCTAGTTCAAATTGGATACAAGGTAAAATCTGTAGATAAATGACATCGTATGCAAATTCTAATAGTTCTAAAAGCTCTAAAACATTGATTTTAGGTTTGATGGACCCTTAGTTTTGGTCTGAGGCTCTCGAACTCATTTTGGGCTATTGGTCAAAAGTAAAAAAATATGGGAAGTAGGTGTGGCACTCACTATTCATCAAAAGAACCTTAAATTGAAATTTTAATTGTGCCATTTACCCTGGAATATTGAATTTGATAGGGTAGGATAGTTCGGTTTCATATACGGGATTTCCAATGAATCCTAAGGGGTTGACGGAGACTTGAAAAAATTCTAAGTCTCCAGCTGGTGTCTGACATCTGGTTTGACTGCTAAAGTGGCCCATTGGGCACTTTAGTGACCTATTTGGTGCTTTAGCGGCCCTAGCTTAACCAACAGGTACCACTTTATCAGCATCTGGGCACTTTAGTGGCTAGTGCTAAAGTCGCCTAAGGTCTGTTTTAGTAACCTAACTCATGGGGATGGGTACCAACTTAGTGGTACCTAGGTGCTTTATTGGTGACTGCTAAAGCAGCCTAAGGCCCACGTTAGTGGTATCTAGTACATATAGACGAGCCTTTTGCCTAATTTCTTCCCACTTTTTACCCATTCATAAGAGATAAATCCTTAAATAACATGAAAACTTGAGAAAAATATTCATGGGTGATTTTGAAGTATGGGTAATGTCAATTTACATATTTCTTCATTGGATTTGTGGTAAGTTTCCATTAACGTCATGGTTAATTCTATCATCCTTTTCTAAAATCTCTCTAATATTAGTGGATTGATTGTAGCACCATTAGAGATCAGAATTCACCTATTTCTAGGAGTAAATGTTCTTTAAGCATAGATAGATGTTGTGTTTGTTTTTAATTGTAATTTCAGAACTAGGATCCACATGATATTTTAATGCAATTTTGGACCAGAAGCATAATAATGTAACTTGGGTATCATTTTTCTCATATTGTTGAGTAGATTATGATTTTATAGAGTGGAATCTTGTCAAATCCTCTTGGAAGAGAAAATTGGTGATTTAGCAGATTCTTTGGGTTTTAATTCAACGTCCAGGTAGGTTAGGTTTACCATCTTTCTAGATTGATCTATTTTTTAGTTTGCTCATGATATTATGCTAGATATGTGTGGGATTTAGGTATAGGTGGTATGATTTAGAATAACTAGGTTAGTTGGACTAGTTAGGCTATCTTGAAATCACAATGTAGGTGTACTTGATTTAGTGCTCATGTTTTGGGAGAAATTTCTATCTTAGGGCTAGTTAGCGATTATTTGAAATCTAAAAATGAAATTGGATAACTTAACCAAGTCTATGGTAGAACTGGAAAAAATTGGATTTTAGGGATTAGAAGTGGGCCCCCTCAGGCCCACCTTAGGCCAAGACTTCTGTTCATCTTTGTAGACTTAATTATGCATTATTTATCATAATTAGTGCTGTTTTGGGACTTGAAGAGATTAAATGCTTATTTATTATGCTAGTTTTACAATTAAGAGTTAGTGCTAATTCTAGATAAGTTTCGGTGGACAATTATGGTGATTTAGTGATATGACTTATGATTATATTTATTTACATGACCTAATGATATGGTGTAATGAAATATGAGTTCCAATTCAATTCTGTATATTGATGATGATAATGATATAGGAGTTTCAATTCAAGTCTGAAATTTGATAATGATGTTTATAATATGAGTTCTGGATTAAGTTTGACATTTTGGAAGTTAATCACGTTATGATATAGTTCAGATAGATTTTTGGTTATGGCATGGTAATTAAAAATTCATGGTTATAGGGTTATTTACTTTCCTTGATTGTAACTTCTAGGTTTATGGGGGCCTGTATTGATTATTTACTTTTCTATGCTTATTGGCTATGGGGGCTAATTTATTAGTTATAATAGTGTGTTTGTACATTACTTTTTTTATTTATTATTTACCTATGCACAATAACATTGGAACTTATTTCTAGGTTTGTCCTATTTATCTTAACTTGGTTTACTTTATCTTGTATCTTCTCGTATTTAAACCAAGATTTAGCTTTGTCGATCGATGATACTAACTGAGTACCTATGGTTTTGGTACTCATAATACACTTCTATATCTTTTTGGTGCAGATCCGAGTATTAGTTATCACCGTTAATTTGATGATTATGCTGAGTGATTTTGGAGATTAGGTGAGCTCTTGGAGTTGGAGTTACTCTTTTTCCTTCTATATATCTATGTTTAATATTTCATTTTTGAGACAGATTGTATTTGGAAATTTAGTACTTGTAGTTCAATTATAGCAGATCTTGTACTAGCATTAATAAGGATTGGGATGATTATCGTTCTTCTATCTATCTATTAGACTTTTATGACTAATTTATTGCTGATATAACTTTTTAACTATTGATTTTAGACTTTTAGGCTACTTTTCACCAAGCTATACCATTGTTTATAGCTTCAAGCTAAGGTTCAACTTACCTACTAGTAGTATAAAGTAGGTGCTATCATGAATCGTAAATTATGTCGTGACAAATTAGTATCAGAGCCTAGGTATCACCAATATTATTGGTGTAAAATCAAGTGTCTAGTAAAGTCCCGTGAATCAAAATGATACCATACATTTCTTATCTTTAGGTGGATATAGGTTATTCTTAGGATTTCTTTACCTTTTTCACTCAATTCATGCTAAGAGTCTGAGTTGGTTTCTAAAGAATCCCTTTAGTTTTATTCTTCTGTAGATGGCTAAGATGCGTGATGAGATAAGTGTCCCAAGATAAGACTATGGATCCTATCACTGTTCGTGGATAGCTTAGAGGTCGAGAATAGACTAAATATGTGCCTCCAATTAGGGGCCAGGGTAGAGAGCCTTCACCAGACACTATTCTCGCTCTTGAGCCAGTTTTTTCCACCCAATCTAGCGATGGTCAAAGATTGACTTAGGCACCACCAGGGTTTTATTCCTTCCTCAGTGCTCAGAGATACTTTGGTTTAGCTTTTGGGATTGGTTTGTGGTGCACTATCTGATCATGCAAAATCTATAGATCAGAATATTATTGAGGCGGGGGTGAAGATTGTAGCTATGGCTCCTAGAATTATGGTCCCTCCTATGCTTGTAGTTTCTCAGCTAGTAGTTTTCTATCCTGCTATAGCTACCGGGGAGCAGAAGATGTTGGGTAAATTCTTCTTATTGGATCTGCCTAGGTTTTTTGGTGCACCAGGTGAGGATCTATATAATTTCTTGATTACTTGTAAGGTTAGGCTCTATAATTTAGGCCAAGTTGAGACTCATTATGTGAATTACTCTACTTTTTAATTAGACTTAGAAGATCGACATTGGTGGAGAGTTCATCTTGATTTTACACTATCTGGATCTTCCCCTTTGATGTGGACTCAGTTCACCAAGATCCTCTTGGAGAATTACATGCCATACAGCCTTAAAGAATGTTTGAGAGATCAGTTCTAAAGATTGGAGTAGGGCTACATGATTGTGGTAGAGTACGAGGCTCGATTTCATAATTTGGCTTGGAATGCTACTTCTATTCTGACTATTGAGTATGAGAGATTTCATTGATTTATTTGGGGATTAAGACTTCTTATTTGCATGTATACAAAAATTTTGATTTCTATGGGTAGGTCTTTTGCTGAGGTTTTGGACATGCTTAGGTTATAAAAAAGATGTATCGCAGACCTAAGGGGCTATGATAAGAGGCCGTATTATCAAGGTAGTTTTAGTAGGAGCCGTAGTGGCTCATAATTTAGAGGTAGTGGTTATCAGGGTAGGCACCCTCCATACCAGCTATATCAGCATCAGGATCACTCTAGTAGGCCCATTCAGGTCGTGTTTCAGTTTATCGATAGAGGCTAGTCTAGTTTCAGTGATCTTCCTCATGTGATTTATCTTTTATTTAATCTAGCCTTACTTATTCTTTTGGTTAAATAGTTCTTTTTAATTTTGACTCAACGACTGGGGTATGTTATGGTTATAGAGATTTAGGTCACTTATTGAGAGAGTGCCCTGGTTGTAGAGCGATTATTTCTTTAGCTAGGAGTGTTCTACCTACCAGGTAGTTTATCCCCCAACTAGAGGTGGTATGCATGGTCGTAGGGATGGTCCTCAGTGCTCTTGTAGAGGTTCTAAGGTAGGTAGGATAGGAGATCAATAAGTATCCCAACTATGTGGCGAGTGTGGTCAGTTGTATACAGTACCATCTAGACCAAAGGGTGAGTCTTTATATATTATTATCACAGGTATGATGTTAGTATGCAGTCAATCGACTTTTGTTTTATATGATCTGAGATCCACTTCTTCTTGTGTGTCTTCTTATTATGCTCCAAGGTTAGAATTATCTTAGAATTTATTATCTACGCTAATAAGTGTATCAATCCCATGGGTGATTCTATAATAGTGGATTGGGTTTTTAGATCATGTATTTTGACTATTTAAGAGCTTGATACTTATGTTGATCTTATTGATATGGTGGATCTTGATATGATTCTGGGCATGGACTAGTTATCTGACTATTATATGGTCCTGGATTATTTTTCCTAGGCTGTTATCTTAGCCATGCCAGGTGTACCCCCGATCATGTGGCAAGCAGCGATTAGCCATGAGCCATTAGGATTATTTCTTATATTCATGATAGAAGGATTATTTTAAGAGCTTATGAGTCTTATCTCTCTTATATTCTTAATGTTAGTGAGGAGAGTCCATTGCTTAACTTTGTCATGTAGTTTATGAGTTTTATAATGTTTTCTTTACCAATCTAGTTGTCCTTTCTCCTGAGCATAGTATTGTGTTGTTACTGATCTTTAATTAGGCACCCAACCTATTTCTGTGGAACCTTGCCGTATGTACTTTGTCGAAGCTTAAGGAGCTGAATTCTCATTTCCAGGATGTTTTGATTAAGGGTTTTATTAGATCGAATGTGTCTATTTAGGGAGCTTCTGTGTTGTTTTTGAAGAATAAATATGGCTTCATACGTATGTGTATTAATTATAGGAATCTTAAAAAGGTGATCATTATCCTATGCCTCATATTAATGATTTATTTGACCAACTTCAAGGAGCAACGGTGTTCTCTAAGATTGATTGGAGGTCCAGTTACCATTAATTCAGGGTTCAGGCTGAGGACATCCCAAAGACAGCCTTTAGGACCCATTACAGTCATTATGAGTTCCTACTGATGTCTTTAGGGTTGACTAATGCCCTAGCTGTGTTTATAAATTTGATACACCATGTGTTCAGGCCTTGTTTGAATTTTGTTGTAATTGTGTTCATTGACTTATCCTTGTGTCTTTGAGGAGTAGAGAGGAACATATGAAATATTTAAGGATTATGCTCCAGTCTTTGAGAGAACATGTGTTTTTTGCCAAATTCTCTAAGTGTGAGTTTTGTCTTGAGTCGGTGACATTCCTTAGACATGTGGTGTCTAAGGATGGGATTATGGTAGACCCAACTAAGATCAAGTCCATTTGTGATTGAGCTAGACCTACATCTCTAACTGGGGTTTGTATGTTGATTGGTTTGGCAAGTTACTATAGATGGTTCATTGAGAGTTTTGCTACCATTGCAGTGCAATGACCAAACTGACTTGGAAGAAGGTTTTATTTCGATGGTCTAAAGAGTGTGAGTTGAGATTTAGAAAGCTCAAGGAATTTCTCACTTCAACTCCTATTTTACCTCTTCCTATTGAGGGTGAGGGATTCACCGTGTATATTGATACTTCTTGTGTTGCTTTGGTTTGTGTATTAATGCAGTAAGGTTGTGCTATTACTTATACATTGAGGCAATTGAAGGTGCATAAACCCAACTATCCCACTCATGATTTGGAGTTGGTAGTGGTAGTTTTGCACTTAATAGTTGGAGACATTATCTTTATGGTGTAAATTGTGAGATCATTATAAATTACCGTAGTATTCACCATCTTATGACTCAGAGAGAGCTTAATGCTAGGCAGCATAGATGGATGGAGTTGCTTAGGATTATGATATATCTATCTTATATCATCCGACCAAGGCAAATGTGGTAGCAGATGCCTTGAGCTAGAAGTTAGTGAGTATGGGTAACTTGTATTTAAGTTTTGAAGAGGTTATTGTTACGGGACATTTAGTACTTAACCAACTTGATGGTACAAATTGATATTTTAGACCCTAGGAGGATCCTTGCTTGTTTGAGGTGAGGTCCTCCCTATTTGAGCAGATTTGGGATCGCCAATTTGGGGATAAAAAACTTTACATCATACGTCATCAGGTATTGAGTGGTGAGTCTAAGAGAGATACCATAAATTCTGAGGGCATTTTGAGATTTGATAGCCGTATTTGTGTTTTGAGAGTTTATGGCTTGATTCATTTGATTTTGTGTGAGGCTTACAACTCCACGTATTCTATTCACTCGGGGACATCAAAGATGTATAAAGATTTAAGATAGTATCAATGGTGGAGTGGGATGAAGAGAGATATGGAAGACTTTGTAGCTCTTTGCCTATGTTGTCAATAGTTGAAGGCCCAGTATCAATGACCTCGTGGCTTGATTCATAGATTGCCCATTCCCAAATGGAAATAACAGATGATTACCATGGACTTTGTTAGTGGGATACCTCGTTCTTCCTATGGTTCCATTGGTATTTGAGCCATTGTGGATCAATTGACCAAGTTGACACATTTCATTCCTAACCAAATACCCTTTAGTTCATTGAGGCTGGCCCGTATCTATGTTAGTTAGATAGTCTATTTGCATGGTGTACCTATATCTAAAAGTTTAGACTGAGGTTTAGTGTTCACTTCTAGCTTTTGGTGAGATTTTTAGGAGGAGTTGGATACTCATGTGGACCTTTGACAACCTTCTATCCTTGATTAATGGACCGTTGGAGCAGACTATTCAGGTTCTCGAGGATATGCTCCATGCCTATGTTATGAACTTTGGAGGTTAGTGAGAGTAAAACTTATCCTTCCCAGAGTTTTCGTATAATAATAGCTACCATTCCAGTATTGAGATGGCCCCTTTTTATGCCTTATATGATAGGGGATATCATTCTCTGATTAGATGGTTTGAGACTTCCTAGATTAAGCCTCGTGATACTGCTTACTTCAGGAGTTGTTGGACCGAGTTAGGATGATTTAGGAAAGATTGAGGGTAGTTCAGAGTAGGTAAAATGCTTATGCAGATCATATACTTCGTGCCTTAAGATTCAGAGATGGTGACCAGGTATTCCTCTATATATTATCTATGGAGGGTGTGATGAGGTTCGGGAGGAAAGTCAAGCTCATCCCCAGATATATTGGACCCTTTGAGATTCTTCACAAAGTTGGTGAGGTGGCTTATGAGTTTGCCTTACCCATAGATTTTGTTACTGTCTATCTAGTTTCCCATATTTCTATGTTGTTACAATACGTTCCTGATCAGTCTCATATGCTTAGATGGGACTTAATTCAGTTGGATGAGCGGTTGACCTTTATGGAAGAGTCTGTGCTCATTTTGTCTAGTAATGTTTGGAGGTTACGCACTAGAGAGATTCCAGTGGTTAAGGTTTAGTGGAGGCACTGCCTAGTAGAGGAGGCTACTTAGGAGATTGAGGGTGATATTTGAGCCTAGTTGTAACACTCTGAGATTAACCCTGGACATCACACAGTACATAGAACCATAAGTGATCCTAAGCTAACCCATGAAACTTGTATAACTCGTGAGCAACTGAATTTGTTACATAAATCTGAAAGAAATAAGCGAAAGAAATGTCTTTGCTAAATATATTCAATACAAGACTATTCAAAACATACTTTGGTTATAAAAAAAATGAAAATAAATACATCAACTTTGAATGACCATCTATGAAGCCTCTACTAATACTGACTTTTGGTAGCTGGGACATGGCTCCTAATCAATACGTCAAATAATAGAATGATACTGAAACTATAATTGACTTGAGCCCTTGAATCAAAAGAACTCTTCACCTGCTAACTGGAAGCTGCGAACAGTTTGATTATGGTGTGCTACAACTGGTACCTTCATTATGAGACACTATATCACATAGAAATATATGTGGGTTAGTACTTCTGGAATATACTGCGTGTGTAGGGATGAATGCATAAGTAAAACCCATAATTGAATATTC
Source organism: Capsicum annuum (assembly GCF_002878395.1). Classification (NCBI taxonomy): domain Eukaryota; kingdom Viridiplantae; phylum Streptophyta; class Magnoliopsida; order Solanales; family Solanaceae; genus Capsicum; species Capsicum annuum. The sequence continues at coordinate 48,075,564 of NC_061115.1, forward strand.
ATATAACCTCTCAAATAATGCATGCTAAGTGTAAATGACTCATCGTGAGCTTGAATAAAACAAAGATTGTAAAATCATAAAAATGAGTAATAAAGCATAAGGACAAACTTTGTGAGACAACACTTTGTTTGTAAAAGCTTTACTTATTATACTTTCTTAGGGAGGTTCTTCTAACCGACATAAACCATGTGAGCTATCATAGATTACAACATATTACCCATGTTGAGAAGAGCTTTCTACTATTTCCATCAAAATAGAACCTTAACTTGAGTTATCACTATACTTAACCCATATTGGGACTTAAACCTATGGTGGCACGTGTTCTGGGCATGTGACCTCGGACTCATACCCAACTCGGTGCTAAATACTACTCTCATGTTACCTATATGCTCATAGTTTAGGAAATCCACCTTGAAATTGCATAAAGGTTTATAGAATGAAAACTAGTTATGCTTCTCTTTCTTTAAATCATAATCAGGATGAACAAATGTGGATTTCATATCTTATCTTAGGATCAAAAGATCAATCTTTGCTTTAAATCATGATATAAAACTTATCAATTGAGCTTAAGAGCATAATTTTCTTGTAAACTCAATACTTGTACTTAGGGAATATAATATATTCTTAAATTCTTAGAAATTCATGACAAAGTTTTATGCTCAATAATCTTCTTGAATTCTTTCAACAATATCAACCAAAGTAATGAAACTAAAATCACAATATGAATCTTATAAGTTAAAATATGAACATAAACAATTCTTGATATACTTAAAGCTTTCACTCTCATGGTAATAACATACTTCAATAATATAGAAATTTGGGTATGAACCCTAATTCAAAAACTAAGTTTTAAAATCATGCACTTTGGGCACAAGGGTTAAAGGGTACCCTTGTTCATAAACGCCACATACCTTAATTAAATTAAGTTCTAAGGGAAGATTGAAATTGGAGCTTGAGTACTTGAATTCTTGAGGAAAAAAGTTTGAACTTCATTGTTATTAGGAATAGAGGCTTGAATTGCTCGTTCTTGGGGAGGGGGAGGGTTTCTACGTGAGAAATTTTGAGGAAGATCGGCAAATAATGCCCCTTCTGAGTGTTATAAATCATGCTTTGGACATTTGGGGTTGAGGGTAAAGGACCAAATTATCCCTTGACCCATAGGAAGCTGAAACAGTGGGAGACTATCCCCCGTGGCACGCCCCCTAGTCCGTAGGAGTAGCACCCACGGCGCAGGCCTATAGTGAGTCCTTACTGCCTCATACAACATGGTCATAACTTTTTTCCCGGGTATCAGATTCATGTGAAATTGGTATCTTTGGAAACCTAATTCAATTATCTATAATTTTCTGGGTCTTGATATGAAAAGATTCACATATATCAAAAGTTATACATATTGAAAGTCGACCCTTTTAGAATCTAATGCTAAAATTTGGCTGGATCAAAGGCTCTTAGCTCAACCTTGCTCTAAGTGATTTCTATGAACATTTTTTACCTCATAATCACTTCACACACTTTTATAAAAGTCATGACACATGTATTCAAATACAAGTCATGGGATTAGAGATTACACACGTAGGAATGATGATTTAATTTCTAGCTAAAAAATGTGGGGTGTTACATTATCCCTTCCTTGGAATCATTCGTCCTCGAATGATGGATAGGAATTTATTGAATCCTGATGCGTGTGGAATGATGTACACATGACATGTATGGTAATAAAGGATATAGCTGATCTGAATCATTATAACTTTATCATGAAACTGATTTTCGAGCTGACTTGACTATATTGACTATAATGATACGATTCATGCTAAGAGTATCGAACTCACTTGTAATGTTCATGATACGATCATACATATACAACTGGAAAATGATAACAGATGCAACAAAATCCCAAGAGTTACTAAGGATGGAATAACATACGTAACTTTTCATTATGAATTGTCAAGCACTTTATGTAAGCACGAATCATGAGATAACGGGACTAAGGTCGAACAAAGGGCATTACAATGTCTGAGCTAGAATACTTGGAAAACTGAGGTCATTCACTTAACACTTGTTAACTGAATCATGACTAAATATCTGAATCATAGACATGATGCATGGGCTGAACTGAATTTACAACTAGCATGGACGTGAGTAAATTAACCTATAAATAGGAAAGATGGAAAACCATAGGAACTTGCCTGTCTGTCTGCTAAACTGGATTGTTGGCTATACGGACTAAATTATACTAAAATTTCATACTCAACTGGATTATTTCTTCAATACTCTTTCTAAGAAGTTCTAATATCATTAGGGAGCAAAGAATATTTGGAATGATTTGAGTAAGATATCTGTGTAATGAATCTTAATATGGCTAACTATGTAACATGGAATATAAACCTATGAGACATAAGCTAGGATAGAATTAATAAGCCTTAGGCAATGCAACTGGTAACTTTCAAGCTTAACCACACTTCTAAAATACTCCCTCAACTATACTTTTCCCCTTAAATACCAAGCTCATTTGATTCAACTTATAATCCCTACATAGGTACATATAAATACTCCAAGAAAAGTTTGAGTCGAGCTACATACTCTTGTCATGTTCAAGACAAACTCAAAATTACAAAGTACTACACAAAACACCATAACACTAGTATGAACCATGAATTCAATACCCCATGTGTTTTCATAGCTCTCATCTTAAGAATAATTCTTCTTACCACTTCAACAACTAAATACAACCTCTTACTAGTAATTCACTAGTGCACAGTGCACCCATCCAATTATATACCAACATGATGTTCAAGCCTATTACTATAACCATATATTAACTTCTAGGCAACAACACATAAAAGCATCTTTCTCATATTCTCTAAACCTCTATAAGTAGCAACTTTCTTACACTATTCTTAATAAGACACATATGGAATTCTCAACTAATCATGACATATACCAAAAGCTCTGCCTCAATCATCCTTCAAACTTATAGCCTTAGATAAAACAAGCACACAATAGTCTTTCCCCAACAAGAAACATTTAATCTCTCCCATAGATGTAATTAGTCATCAATTTTTCATCACTACAATCTTTTCATAAGGAGAGGTCACTGAAAAGGCTAGACCATGAGATCGTGAAGCATGGAAGGATACTATATGTAACTTTGAAACTTAACTGAGGCCTGAGGAATAGAATATTAAAGGCATGAATTCATTAAAGAGATCAAAACTAAGGACATACATGACATAATCTAAATTTCAGTGATCATTAAGAGTTCATCATGAGTTATGAGAACTAAGCATACTGTAAAGCATGAGTACATAATTCATGAGCTGCATGAACTGAGTTTGGAGGTCATAAATTCATGGAATATGATTCATACTGCTGAGTGAAATGGAGCTCCTTATACTAGGAACAGGAAGCGTACATGATTCTATGGAAAGTGCACGAATATAAGCTATGATCATGGAGCTGACATGTTAGGCATAAGTAGATATCACGATGAGTGGAGTACAAAACTTTGCATAGAGATAAGAATGGGTTGGGCATTATCCTCCTTTACTGCTATTCTACAATATATTGGCATCACTACTAGAATTTAAGAGCCTGACTTGGTTTCTTATTCTATCATCTCCCCCTTAGATTTAAGCCATTATCCTAAGTCTATAGACCCCTTTAATAAACTCTAAACTAAACTGCAACCACTTTACTCTAGTGTCTAAGATATAACAATACACACAAATAAGAAACTCACCCTGAAAGACTTTACTTGAAAGTGTAAAACCCGCTGCTTGTACTTCCTTCTAATATACAACTCTTAACTGTTTATAGAACCAATAGTCATTATATAATAACTTAAACACTTTCTGACTTAAAATCTTCAGGACTACTAGAATTTTAACTTTTCTTTCTATTAGCTCAATTCTCCAAGAATCAAACTTAGATTCTAACACTTAACATGGATATTCCCAAACTTTTAATGAACCATACTAACTTCCTTCATAGCCTACTAATATCACATATCTAAACTTATCTTTTTTCCTAAACTATAAAAATTACCCTCACACCTGAACATCTCAAATCAACAACCTATAACCCATGACTTAGCTAGTAAAAACATCACATGCTACATTACTAGCCTGATTCACAGTATCAACTCAAGGGTACTATCCAAGCACACACACTTTAAAAACATAGATATATTACAATCCCATGTCACCTTGGGAACACCACTAAATCACACCCAAACCATCATACTTAATTTTTGAATTAACAAACTTAAATTCTTGCATACTCTATTTCAAGCCTACTGATTCACCTTTCATACAACTAGCCCTATGGATATAAAGTCTACTAAATCTAAACAAACACTATCCCCAATTTACTACTACTAAACTTCTAGGTTTTTACTTCTAACTCTAGGTCATATGCTATTATAGGATTCTAAGAAGGGATCTAAAAATACAACTGACTTCGGCTCAATGCATGACTTTTTATGAATATGAATAGAATCTTTCAAACTTCAGAACTTAAAAGAACTAGTGGGATACTTTTGAACCTGTGTACAATCCCATAACCATCAGTGGGGACTGTCTGAGAAAACTCTATCTTTAAGGATTTATGCTTACTTTTCTTCGTAGCCTCAAGGATAAGGCAGAGTTGGCATGAATGGATTAACATGAGAATCTACATAAGTTCCTTAGAGAATACTTCTATTACATGATCTAAGACATGAAGGAAGGGAAACATTTCTTAAATGCCCTATAGCCTCTAGAAGAAAAGTACAGACATCTTTGTACTATTCTGCAAGATTCCACTAGACACAGCTTCATAGACACCCTAGGACACTTGAACTCTGTGTTCTAATACCAAGTATTTTAACACCCTGAGACTACCCCCTGGACATCACACGATACTTACAACCATAAGTGATCCTAAGCTAACCCATGATACTTGCATAACTCACGAGAAACTAAACGTGTTACATAAATCTAAAAGAATTAAAAGGAAGAAATGGCTTTGTTAAATATATTCAATACAATACTATTCAAAACATACTTTGGTTATACAAAACAAAACTAAAAATAAATACAACAACTCTACATGACCATCTTTGCAGCCTCTAGTAATACTAACTATGGGTAGCTGGGACATAACCCCCAGCTATCCCTAATCAATACGACCGAATAAAAGAATGGTACAGAAACTATAGTTGACTCGAGCCCTTGAATCAAAAGAACACTTTACCTGCTAATTGGAAGCTGTGAATTGTCTGATTATGATGTGCTACCACTGGTACCTATATTATAAGACAATGTAGCATATAGATATATCTGTTGGTCAGTACTTCTGGAATGTACTGAGTATATGGGGGTGAATATATAAATTAAACCTTAACTGAATATTTATATAAACATTCAAATAATGAATGGTAAGTGTAAACGGCTTACCTTGAGCTTGAATAAAACAGAAACTGTAAATCATAAAAATGGGTAAAGAATCAAAAGGATAAACTTTCTGAGCCATAACACTTAGTTATTTAAAAGCTTTACTTATTATACTTTCTTAGGGAGGTTTTTCTAACCGATATAAGCTATGTGAACTATCATGGAGTCCAATGTCTTACCCATAATGAAGAGAGCTATTCTACCCTTACTATCAAAATAGAACCTTAACTTGAGTGATCACTATACTTAACTCATATTGGGACTTTAAACTATGGTGGCATGTAGTTCTAGGGCACGTGACCTCAGACTTATACCCAACTTAGTGCTAAATACTACTCCCAGGTTACTTGTATGCTTATACTTTAGGAAATCCACCTTAAAATAGCTTACAGATTTATAGAATGAAAACCAGTTATTCTTCTCTTTCCTTAAATCATAATCAGGATGAATAAATGTGGATTTCATATCTTATCCTAGGATCAAAAGATCAATCTTTGCTTTAAATCATGATATAAAACTTATCAATGGAGCTTAAGAGCACAATATTCTTGTAAACTCAATACTTATACTTAGGAATTATAATATATGCTTAAATTCTTAGAAATTTATCAAAAAGCTTCATGCTCATTACTCATCTTTAAATTATTCAACAATATCATCCAAAGTAATGAAACTAAAATCACAATATGAATCATCTAAGTTAAAACATGAATATAAGCAATTTTTGATATACTTAAAGCTTTCAATCTCATAGTAATAACATACTTCAAGAATATAGCAATTTAGGTATGAACCCTAATTCAAAAACTAATCTTAAAATTATGCACTTTAGGCATAAAGGTAAAAGGGTACCCTTGTTCATAAACCCGCATACCTTAATTAGATTAAGTCTTGAAGAAATCTTGAAATTGGAGCTTGAATACTTGAATTCTTGAGGAAAAAAGATTGGATTTCACTGTTCTTGGGTAGAGAGGCTTGAATTTCTCATTCTAGGGGAGGAGGAGGGTTTCTACATAAGAAATTTTGAGGAATATGGGCAAATAATGCCCCTTTAGAGTATTATAAATCGTTCTTTAGACGTTTGGAGTTGAGAAGAAAGGACCAAATTACCCCTTGGCCCATAGGCAAATGAAAGATAAAATAGTAGAGGAATAGTTCTGAAACATGCCTTCTAGTTCATGGGAGTATCCCCCACGATATGACCCTAAGTCTGGGGGATATCCCCTGTGGCACGGGTCTACCGCGAGCCCTTACTACCTATCACAAAAATAGTCATAAGTTTTCTATCGGGTACCGAATTCAGGCAAAATTGGTATTATTGGAAAGATAATTTAATTATATATAATTTGGTGGGTCTTGAGCTAAAAAAATTGTCATATATCAAAATTTATACATGTTCAAAGTTGACCCTTGTAGAATCGAATGCCAAAATATGGCCGAATTAATGACTCCTAGCTCAACTTTTCTCTAAGTGATTTCTATGAACATTTTCACCTCATAAGCACTTCACACACTAGGATAAAAGTCCTTACACATATATTCAAATACAAATTATGAGTTTAGAGTTTAAACACGTAGGAACAATGGTTTAATTTCTAACTCAAGAATGCGGGGTGTTACACCAGTACCCTTACTTTTTTTAGTCTTTAGGTACATCTTAGTCCTTTACTTTTACAGACAAAAATTCTTTTAGTAGTGAATATTGTAATGACTCTCTAGGCCATATTTTGTTTTTCACTCATTTTTACTATATTGAGCTTTCCTATAGCTCCCTCGAGTCATTTTTGACTTGCTGGAACTGATAGTTTGGTAACCAGGTAGTTTGTTTTTTTAGAGCCAATCCCTATTTTGAAGCCTTCACTAGTTTAAGTTGTCTATTGGGAAATAAATTTAGTCAAACCGCTTTGTATGCCAATTCTAATAGTTCCAATAGCTCCTAAACATCAATTTTAATATTGGATAGACCCTTGGTTTGGGTCCTAAGGCTCCCAAATTCATATCAGGCTATTGGCTAGAAGTAAAGAAATATGGAAAGTGGGTATGAGACCCGCTTTTCATCAAAAACAACCTAGGATATAAATTTTGATAGCTTCATTGAGTCTAAAACTTTTAATTTAATAGGGTAGTATAGTTCGTTTGCATATATGGAATTTTGAATGAATCTCGAGGGGTTGGCAGAGAGTTGAAAAAATTCCAAGTTTTGAGTTGGTGTCTTATATCTGGTGTTACTGCTAAGGTGGCCCTTTGGGGTTCTTAGCGGCCCATTGGGCACTTTAGTGGCCTTAGCTCAGCCAACAGGTACCGCTTTAGTGGCACCTAGGTACTTTAACAGATATCTCTAAAGTGGCATAAGGTCCAATTTTGTTGCCTGGCTTGTGGGAATAGCCCGTATAATGGCATATGAGTTGCAATTCAAGTCCAACTATTGTTGATGACAATGATATATGAGTTTTAGTTTAAGTTTGGCATTTGCTGATGATATTGATAATACGAGTTCCGATTTAAGTCACATTTTGGGAGTAGGTCATGGTATGATATAGTTCAGATGGATTCTTGGTTATGGCATGGTAATTGGAAATTCATGGTTATTGGGTTATTTACTTTCCTTGATTGTAACCTCCAGGCTTTTCGGGGCCTGCATTTGGTTATTTACTTGTCTCCACTTATTGGATTATGTGGGACAATTTAGTAGTTATAATGGTGTGATATCTACGTTACTTTTCAATTTTTATTATTTACCTATGCATAATAATGTTGGATCTTATTTCCAAGTTTGCCCTATTTACCTTGACTTAGTTTACTTTATCTTGTATGTTATTATGTTTATAATATGATTTAGCTCAGTCGGCCGATGATGCCTACTGAGTACTTATGGTTTTGGTACTCACACTACACTTTTGTACCTCTTTGTTACAGATCTGAGTACAAACTACTACCATTGATTCGATGATCGTTCTGAGTAATTTTGGAGATTGGTGAGCTCTTAGAGTTAGAATTACCCTTTTTCCTTCTATGTATCTATGTTTAGTCTTTTATTTTTGAGACAAATTATATTTTACTCCTTAGTACTTATAGTTCAGTTGTAATAGCTCTTGTACCAATATTAATGAGTATTGGGATATTTGTTTCTGTTTTATTTATCTAGTAGACTTTTGTGACTGCTCTATTGCTAATATAACTTTTAAGTGTTGATTTATGGATTTTAGGACACTTTCCATCAATCTAGCTCATTGCTTATAGCTTTGAGCTGCGGTTCAGCTTACCTACTGGTGGAATAAAGTAGGTGTCACTATGACTCATAAATTGGGTCATGATAGGGTAGTTTCACATTATTTTATTATTGGAATATGTATTTATTCATTGTTGCCATGTGGAACTTATGTGAAATATCTATGAAATTGAGTAATTGATTAGGTTCGTATGCCTGTGTGGGGGTTAATCATTTATTTTTACTGTTGTGACAATGTGTGAGGGATTATATTGTTGTAGTTGGTGACTTGAGATAATATTTGTGTGTCTGCCCATGTGTGGGATTTATATGATATTATTGGCCTTATAAGTGCATTTTATGCCTTGGTAGTTGACATAATTTCCAAGTGGGGGATTAAAATGACATTAATGATGCCTTACATTCATGGTTTTTCCAATGGTACATTGTTAATAGTAAATCATGGATGGTTGACCTAATGAGTGGATTTTTGGCTCACAAGTGTGTATATTAGAGATTGAGATTCTCATTCTGGTTTGGTTGTGACCATTACATCTTTATATCATACATACATCCATGAGACGTTAGTACCACTATGGTAATACTGATTTTTGACAGAAATGTGACACATTAAAAAAGCCTCTATCGATGTTCACAAGTCGGAGAGGAGATATGGATATTGGGACTAGATTGGTTATTGAGATTGTATATGGATTGTGAACCCCCATGGGTCCTACCCCAGAAGCAGTTCTCGGTAGGTGTATATAGACTATTATTATTATCATCACAACTTTGCATTGCATTACTTGCATTGCATTATTATTCTTGGTATAGTAGACCCCGTGTTAATGTTTACTTTTGTATGATATTATTATGTTAGAAACTTGTTTGTGATTTATGTTTTGAGCATCCATTCAACTTCTTTTCCTTACTTCACATTACCTTAATGGATTTGGGGTTGAGATACTATTAAACTTGGGGTAAGGCTAAGGCTTAATCTTGAGATAGTTGGATTGTACCTGTAGTAGCACGTTATGAAAACTTTATATAATCTCTCCTTATTTGATCCCATAATTTTTTGTTGATATAATGTGATTAAGCTTGAAATGTATATGTTGTGTAGTGAGTCTTCTGTATAAGTGTTTCTCTCTAATTATTGATCGTGAAGTGGTTAGTGTTGACTCACCTAGGTTATAATACCTACCTCATTCTGGTTATGGTTGTTGACCATTGTTTTGGTTTACACTAGTAGGATTAAGAATTATTATTTGGCATGTTGTAGATTGATTTGATACCTTTGGTAGCCGGTGTGTTGGTTCTTTCCATCGCTTTGGATTAGGGTCGGTTATTGATGATGTTTGCTGAGTACACATGGATTTTTATACTCACCCTTTCTTTTGTTCCCTTTATCTCTTTTTTATGCACTTCATAAAAATATTGGATTGAGTATCAATTTGTAGATTATTTCTTACTGCATTGATGTTGTGGAGATTAAGGTTGTGGTGTACGTACTTCAAGCCAACCCAAATCTCTTCCTTACTATCTTGTAATTACTTTTGCATATAAGATATCTTAGTATACTTGTTACAAATCTGTATTAGAGGCTAGTGTTAGTGGCAACCAGACCTGGGAATGTATTATGAATATTATTTCATCTTTATTGATATTTTGAGTTTATTTCTTTGGATTTTCTCTTCTTTATTCTGAAATTGTATTTTTGGGTTGGCATAGCCTTACCTTTACTAGAAGGTGCATACATAGCAACACGTACCTTGTTTGGGTTGTGAAAAATTGGTATCAAATCCATGTTTATTTTTTTGATTAGTACAAGCTGAGTCTAGTAGAGTCCTGCGGGTTGGTGTAGAGACGTCCACTATTTATTTTTGAGTGGCTATATGAATTTTTGAGATTTTCATTTCTTATTCTATCCTGTGTGTTCGTGATTTTGTGTAAATCAAAAGTCTCTTATCCAATCTCCCACAGATTGCGAGCACACGCTCGTTTATGGTTAGATATTCAAAAGTCATGTCATTGATGTATGATAGGAGTAGGGGTTGAAGTAGTAGTCAAATCGAGATGTCTAGACTAGTTAGAGATTTTAGTGTTGTGTCTTTGAGTTCTAGAGTTGTCAGTGGTGAAAATCCTAGTTAGTTAAAGGTATCGAGGGTAGTTCAGACTCCACCTGTGACCATACCTATACTTGAGGATTTTCTTTTGTGTTTGAGTGTTGGGTTTCATTCAGAGGGTGAATTTTATTCTGGTTCAGCATTCTACGACAAGCTTCAGACTCCTGATGCATATGTGACTCCTACTGGTTCTCCTAGTTTTGATGAGATATTATCGGGGATTTCTCCATATCTGGTATTATCGGGGATTTCTCCATATCTGGTGATTTTACACTACATGTCTATAGAAGGAGAGAGTAGTTATGTATAGATCATGAGGATAGATTCTCTTCTTTTCGATAGAGATCCTAGGATTGATGCTTATATATTCTTTCTTGGTTGCCGTGGGAGGTTGCACAGGTTGGGCTTGGTGGATTCTAATGGAGTAGACATCACTGCTTTCTAGTTCTTTAGGCCAACTAGGCTATAGTAGAGGACCTATATAAAGAGTAGGCCTACTGGATCACTTTCTCTTTCATGGGAAGACTTTTCTGAAGTGTTTTTAGGGAGTTTCTATGGACATATTCAAGGTTTGCTGATCAGAGGGCCCAAGAATATGCTGATTATAGTGATATGACTTGTGGAGGCTAGGATCTTGATATCACCCAAAGCTACACCTTCAAGAAGTATAAAGTAGATGATCTCAAAATATAGTAACTTAACTAAGTTAGGGTCGAATCCACAGGGAATAGGCTAGATATATCTCTTAAACATGTTGAGATCACTGGGCAATATAGAAAAAGTAAATGGGAGTATTTATAGTAATTAGTAAAAGTAACAAGATTTGAATTCTTGGTTGCAAACAATCTAAAATGAACACTAGGTTTGTGTTCCCTTTGTCTTCTAACTCCGTAGGTTTATCGGGATCAATCCAAATATCTCACTGCTATACATGTAGAATCTGCGAAGTTATGTCTCACTAATAGGCTCTCGACACTCTTTGCCGAATCTCACTTATCTCCTCTTAGTCTCAAAGTGTCTCAATATATGTTGGTGAATAGTATAAGTGCATCCAAGTGCATAAACTTGTCTCCATGGGAATAAAAAAACTCAAAAACTTCAAAAGAGTATTTATAGATCACATGGAAACCTCTAAAATCAAAACCAAAATGATCTGACAAATATGAGTCGGTGATCACCGACGGTGCCACTTATGGGCCGCAGGTGGCACCTATGACTAGTAGGTGGCAGGCCATATTCTCTGGACTTCGTCTTCTGACAACTATGCTTTATCACCTATGCCCAGTAAGTGGCACCTACACCAAGTAGCTGCCAACATAGGTGACCTAAAATTTTGCTTCCAACTTCTTTTCTTCTATTTAGATCCTTGAACCTAGTTCCTACAAAATAGACACAAAAATACATTATATCCCCCAAAATAGACCTAAGTAATTGCCTATTTCTCGGGTTTAGGAATCGAAAATGCCATGAAACCATGAACAATCAACACCCTAAAATTAGAGCATTTACATCTCCTCGAGCAATAAAACACAACAAACAACACAATGATGCTAAACAAAGAAAAACCAGAGACACCTACGACAGTCAATTTAAATTTAAGATCAAGAACATCACCCGTTCTAATTTTATCACTTTAAGACCAACCGTGTGGATATCAATGTAACACAATAATCAGACACAAGGGAATAAATTTATGTCATTAAATCAACAATATACAATCATTCGTGTGTACAAGTTAGACTACCTAAATTGATAAGCAGCTAGCAACACAACCCATGTGCCATCACAATGAAGAAGTCCCATTTACTCTATAAGATAATGCATGGTAATTCCTTGATGATTATGAGATACTCACACTGTAACGCCCAGGAAAATGGGTACCGGAGTGTCACACAGTGCTTGAGGCTACGAGTGGCCCCAAGCTAACCCTTTGAGCTATTTTCATTCAGTTCAACACAAATCAACGGAGTTTCCATAAATAACCCTCAAATATCAACAGAGTAATCATCATCTAAGAATAAAAGAATTTCAGAATGATAACAAAATATGACTTATTAGTCAACTCCCAACATCTATACTAGTCTAACAAGCCTCAAAGAAAATCAATAAAACCATCGACCCATTGAGACATGCCCCAACTGACTCATAAGAAGTTATCAAATGTAGACAATTCCGTGAAACCAACATCAGACATCACGTCCTTGGAACATGAGGACTCATCACAACAGAGGATGTAGAACAGCGTGCCGAAGAATCACTGTCGAACCTTGGACTGAGCACCTGAACCTACATTCTGAGAAAATGCAGCCCACATCCAAAAATGTGGGTCAGTACCATGGAAAGGAACCGAGTTTATAGGGGTGTATGTAGGTCTATAAACATTATCATCATAAATATTTATAAAAAATATGCAGAATGTATAAAAGACTCACAAAGCCCAAAGAAAATCATCATAATCATGAGAGGATGAAATAAGTACAATAGCATATGTGAGTCATCATATAATTTGTCAATCACTTTCAGTTCATCAAGAATATCAATTCTCATAATGTAAATGTTATTTAAATCTTTCGAAAGAATAACTTTCACAATTCCACTTTCAAATAACTTCACAATTCACCATAGACACAAGGAAACACACACACTCTGGGAAATCCTATAACCGACATAAACCATGTGAGCTACATGGAGTCCAACGTACAACCCACGTTGTGGAGAGCCGTCCTATCCTTGCCATCGGAGTAGGACTATCGATATCAAATCCACACAAACTAGTGATCACTATATAAATCAGCCTCAGGCTCACTCCTACAAAGGCACATAGTTCTAGGGAAGTAAAGTCGCTTTATACCTCCCACTGGGTGCTAAAGATTTCTCCCAGACTTAGCTCAGATCATTTCAAAGAGAATCCACAACAAAACAATTTCAGTAATATATAAATATACATCGGGAGCCATCATTCTTCCCATCCATCAAAATCAACCATGTTGTGGATTTATTTCACACTCGAGTTCAAAACAAATCCATTTAGAGAAAAAGGTCAAATCATTCAAAATATATCAAATATTCAGTATCAACGTGCTTATAACACACACTTTCTAAAAAAAATACAATTTCCAATAGGGATTCACGACCCAAATATCAAAATCATGATAAATATCATTCAAGATTCATGCTTTCTATCACCACACATGTAAATTCATCTTTCAAAATCATAAACATCAAGATTTCATAATAATCATCATAAGATATGGGGTTCATGCTTCAAATTCATAAAAATCAAATAAAAATCATGCCTTTGTAAAGAAAATTACTTTTGGGCACAAGAACAAAAGAGAGTTCTTGTTGAAAAACTCACATACCTTGAATGATGAACTTTAGATCGATACTCATTTTTGAGATGTTAATCGTGCCTCTGAAT